>NC_069145.1:73600658-73671029 GCF_943734635.1 Anopheles cruzii | reverse complement strand
TAAAACTGAGTCATCTAAGCTATTTTATGAGCACTGGAACCAGCCACTCCTAAGGCAACTATGGCAGCTTCACGGCTGCAAATTGCGAAATTCTTTTGCAGTTCTTCCCCGTCCATTTTCGATCTGACAGATGACTTATTTCTTTCGTCGTTTGTCTGAAGCACCAGCACCGGGAACCACTTCAGACAGACGAAGATGATGACGAATCATGGGCCACCGAGTGTTCCAATGACATCTTAATGATACCGAAAGTTTTACGTTGCCCGTTTCTCGTGGTGCCACGTATACCTCATTCCACGTTCCACGATCCACACACAAGATGCTTCCTGGGCTCCGATGAAACAGGTTCTCAAACATCACCCCGAGATTGGAGACAAAATAAGCGATAAAGCGGGACACGCATCGTTAGATAAAGGGATTTTATCGTTTTGGTCTTCCTTTTCGTTTTTATCTCTCCAGTTGGGAATATCGTTGACATCGGTAAAACCCAGCATCACCGCGACCACGAGGAAAATCTGATGAGCGTAGAAAATCCACTATGGATCGTCTTCATCTTGGGCGATCTTGATCCTGCCGTTCAACACCGATGATGATTTGGTACTTTGCGCCAGGTCTCATTAGCATACTAATTTGATTATATTCAGTCCGTTAAACAAATTTACCCAAAAAGGAGACCTTTACTATGAAGAAAGATGAGAACGGCATGGGAAATGAAATACCAACCAATAGGAAGAGACAACAAATGCGAGCCGATGAGATTGAGTACCGCTTTAAAATCATCAATGAAAGAGAAACGAAAACGTGGAGCGAATACTTGGGAGTAACAGGACGATTAGTTCCCACGACCGATCCAACACGTGGTAGCGATCACACGATTGCTGATTATTGTTACGAAAGGCCTTCGCTTATCCTCATACGTCCGTTGGCAGCTCACACATACGGCGATCGTGATCGTGTGCTACACACAATCAGCTGGTTGGCCGATTCGCTGCAACAAACAGGTTTCGTCCAATACAAATCGCAGTCGATCGTAGAAATTGTTCACTCTCAAAGCGATCGGTGGTTTAAGAAAAGTCAATGTGAGCTGCAATGTTACCAACACATCTACTGTACTTTGGAAAACTTTCGTATAAATAGACTTTCAAAAAAGTTCGTATTAATGTTTGTGTTGTTGATTTGATTGAAAAAGTAATGTTTATTTGATGTTAAAACTTACACGAGTTACAACTGTTCATTAGATTAATGTGAAAACTATAATATAAACATATTTAACTCTTTTTTACACTAGTTAAAATATACGCCTACAAGTTGTATATTATTTATCATATAAAATTTATTATTAAAAGGTAAGTGGGAGGTCACACGAAGCGTAAAAAAGGGTGTAAAGGGGTTTTGTCAACGTTGATGGACACTTTGTTAATTTGTATCTCACAGACGGTAAATAATACAACTGAATAAAAACCGACTGTCGTATTTTTAAGTAAAGGAAACTAAACCCTAGACAAAAAAGTCGCCTTTTCGATTTTTGGTAATCCGCTTCACTGCAAACTATCCAATACTTGTTTGGTTAGAGAACGCAGGATCGTCAATGACTGAAGGATGGTTCAATAAATACGTATCAATAGATTCGCCGTTGTAAAACTTAAACACACACAAATTCATCGAGGAAACGATTGTTTTGAATATGTTTCGTTGAAAGGGTTCTTTCAAAATCGGTTATATGCTTTTCGTGTCCTTAAGCGGTAGCGGTACAGCTTACGACGACGAAGGATCGTAGATGCTGCCGTAGAACAGGGGAAGTCTCGTTTCGTCGTGCCCGAGCAGCAGCAGGAACGGGGCATCGGCCCGGAAGTATACCGACGGTAGCGACCGGAACACCGTGGACGTCGTAATTGCCCCGCCCTCCGTGCCCTTCTCGTTGATGTCCAGCTCCACCTTGTGGATGAATTCGCTAACGTGCAGCTGTTGCCGTGGCTGTTGTCGAGTCGGTTCGGGGGCTACGGTTTGATGGAAACTATTACTACTCGGCTGATTACTGGCTGGCTGTCGGTTATGTTCAGTTCCACGTCGCCCAACGGTTGGCATTTCGGCCAGAATGATGATTGTCATCCGGAAACACTACGGACGACGGGTCGGCCGTTTCACCGAAGCGCGTCGCATAGCCACTGGCAGTGATCGACGACGGCGGCGCGATCATCCCCGACAGATCGCTCTGGCCACGGTCGAAGATTGTACGCAGCCCGAGCCGCTGCAATACGTCGCGCAGGTTGATCGTGTTCGAGATGCGCATCTTCGGCAGCTGTAGGTACAGCTTACGCGTCGTCATCTTCGTCACCATGTCACCGATTATGGCCGGTGTGAGGCCGCGCTGGAAGTCCTGCATGCGCCGGCGGGTCGAGTTGACCGGCATGATGATGTAGAGCGCCGTCTTGTTGCTCTGGTATGACAAGCCGACGATCCTCGCGCCGTACTCGGACGACGCATCGTAGTAGGGGAAGCAGCCGATGGCCGCCATCGTGAGAACCGGTTTGGAGGGCCGCTCGTACCCGTCCGGATAAAACGGCTTTAGTTCGGTCGCCTGCTTCTCGAACATCTCCGACCATAGCCCCTTGAAGTAGAGCGCACTGGCGACCACCATCTCTGTCTCGGCTGCGAACGACGACGAGACGATCTCACGAATCTTGCCCTCGGTACTGTGAGACGCCCACCGATTAATGTGCGCAGCCGCCCGACCCGGGTCGGACGTGAAGGGAACGTTCTCGGCCGTACTGTTGTAGTACCGCCGGGATTCGTACTGAAACGTCCCGTTCAGATGCAGGCCATCCTGCACAAACACTGCGTTCGTGACGCGGATCGTATCCTTGGTGGGCGGATCATAGCCAGCATCCTCATCCGGACCATCGTCTCCGTCGTAGCATGGATTCCTCGTGCGCCAGAAGGGTGGCACGGCATCATACTGCGTCTTGGCCAGATCGTTCATCATCTCGCTGTACAGCTGGTGAATGTTGAGCAGATTGTGCTCGAACTGCTGGAAGCCCAACACTCGTACCAGTTCGCGCTTCGTCTCTCCTCCGGCACCGATCAGCATCAGCGAGAGGGCACTGGCGATGCTGACCGGTGAGAAGACACCAGCGTTGCTCTGCTGGCCCATGATCGCTCCGATCGAACGGGCCAATTCGGTGACGGCGGCCGATGCCGGATTATAGGACCAGGGAGTTCGTCCCTGCACTAGTTGCCCCTGAGGCACCCTCTGTTTCGGTCCTCGCGACTGAAAGTTTTGTCCTTGGGCCGTTGCAACCGACCAATACTGCACCAACGACATGATCGCCAGCATCAGCAGCGCCCAGCGTGCACTAGAACTCTTCGCGGTCATCTTCACGCCCAAAAACATTGTTGGAAACACACGCAAACACTCACCGCAAACCCGGCACTCACACTCAACTGATCGGTACCGCGTGGTGTCGCGTTCTTTTAAAACTAAAAACCTACACGATGCCCGATCGCACCTCAAACACACACACTGCGGCCAAGCGATAGCACAGTCAAACACTGGCATTAAGTTATGAGTGGCTGACGATAACGGTTGTTTTGGCAAAAACATTTGCGTTGTTATTATGTCTAGACACGACGGCTACATCGATGAAGAATTGACTAAGAAATGGAATGGCCGGCTTGATATCACTCAACTGTTTCTTCAGAAGACACAGAAGAGACACACACGCACGATCGATCGAAACGAACCGTCGGACGGTTGGTACGCGAATGACCGGCCGACGGAGGGCCAGTGGGCAATCTGGTTCCATCTCCCGTGGTATCTTCCAATACCAAGACGTCGTTCGGCCCAGACAACATTTGATAGTGTCAGTGAGAGACGCTTGGCCTGCGATCAGTCGCTTACTGATCATTTCGTGGCATGGCACAATACATTCTTAGCCCAGTGGCACAGTGCGTGTGTAATCGTCACAAGGGGAAAGTACGACGCCGGGACCCGTTTCCGCCGGTTTCGGGAATTCCCAAAAACGGATTGGCTTTTCGAACGAGTTCAGAAATCACATGGAATTTTCGCTCGACCTAAAGATCGTAATTTGATACTCGATACTACTGAACATCCCCATAAAATAAAGCAATGTGGACGGGTCACTTGATAAATTGATATGGGACTTTTGGTGCTTCCCGGAAAATTATTCATTATCGCTGGGTGGCATCTTCGTGGAACATCTAAACTCACATCTCTCTGCCTGCAAGAGTTATTAGTAGGAATACATATCAAATAGAGGTTAAACTTATTTCATGATCAATCAGACATGCTACTTATTGAAATGGACATTGTTATCACTCTAACCTGCCTTCGATACGATCGACTTAATGCTAAAATGTTCCAATGTTTGATAATATATATTTTAATCATATGATCGCGTCGGAATTAGCAATCCGCTTTACGGCAAACTAGGCGCCTCCATCGAACCATAACACAAACGATAAATAAAGTATTGTTGAAAACGAAGACGTAGTTATTACGTAAGTGAAACCATTGCAAATCTATTTACTACATCGTGAATACCCTGACATGTATCGTAGAACACGGTAGGCATGTGATCGTAGAACGGTAAGCAGTACGTGCTGTTCGCACCAACATCAACAGAAACAATAACAAACACAGGAAAATGCACAGGAAGCTAAGTGATTTAAGCGTAGCATTCCTGAGAGCAGCATTCCTGACTGTTCATTTGTCTCACACCCATTGATCGTGGTTCTTGCTGAATGTAATCCTATATACTTGAATGTTGCATAATCAGCACAACAACCACCGGCGAGAATTGATTAAACGTAGGACTATGGCATTGCCCTAGGCATTTGCCCGTTTTATTGGCACTGCATAAGGCCAGTATTTCCTTAGCAATTAAGTTGCTTTAAACACACTATGCAATTGCGAAACAGGTTTTCTTTGTACATCGCGTCGCATTTTCTGGTCTTGAAAGTAGTCTATTAACTTATAGTGAATCTGTTTGGCTGAACATAATTTTATTTTGAACATTTATCTACAACAAGGTAAATACTCGTGAAGCATAATTTGTAATCCGTACTCCCGAAACGTTTTCACTTCACTGAAATCAAATCACAGCGACATCTTCCATTTAATGGTTCTAATGTTATCTGAAGGTTAACATAGGATCTGTCAACTGGAAATGCTAATTAAAAAACCGGCTTCACCCAAACCAAAACGAATTGCGTATGGCGCGTCGAATGTATAGTGACAAATTCGAACGTTTTGAGTTCGACTAAAATATAAATGGATCGGCAGTTGTTTTGGGAGTTACCTCTGATGCGCTTCAACTTAATTTAACACACCTGCACCGACTCGTTTCAATGAAACTTCTTTTGTAATGAAACCACGGTTTCCGGTTTGCTGGTTAACCCTCTTTTAGGCCAAGGGGTTTTACCACACCTTTTTAAAGCCGACAACAATCTGCCCCAGTCGAATGTATCGTTGCGTCGGAAATTCACAGACCTATTAACGAACCTGTTACGAACCATGGAGTTTAAGCTCGTTTTTGTAAGAGAGGACCACCAACACCATAACGCTCCGGAGTTTATTAACCGCGGAAATGGATGCTTTCCATCAACTTCTCTGTCACCGTGATAAAGTTGTCAAACACGTTTTGGAATTCGCTGCACTTCATGGTCAACTTCTTGTGGGGTTATGTGTCACCACCATGCGGATGCTCAAGAGCAAAGTACACAGGCAACGGAATCAGAGCCGCCGCAGAATTGAGTGACCGAGCGAGAGACCAACAGTAAACAGCAACATGTTCAAGGTGATATCCAGTAGCAATGGTCAACTAGAACTGGTAAAGTTGAGCCCAATCTCTAATCTATCTCTCTCTCTCTCTCTCTCTATTCGTCGTTTCTTTATCTCGCTGAAATGCCTTCCGAGGACGGACTTAAAACATGCGTTTTTCACACTTCCGATCAGTCGAATGAGTAGAGTTCTGAGAGAAGGTTAAGCACTGTCGATCCGACGTCGCCGTTGCGAAGTGTAGTGCCTATTAAAGTTGTTTCCTGCTCAAGCGTTGCCTTCTCGCGCTCGTAGGGGCCGGTTTATATGTTTCGTCGTGTCTCCGGCACCGGCAAATACCTTGTTGTAGGTCGTCGTTTTGTCGTTTTCCCAAAGCATATGGCGCACGACGCGTAGAAGCCGGCTATTAACAGGTAGACTCCCGTTTCTCGTAAATCCCGTTTATTTCAAGATATGGCCGCGGTTTACTGTGTAATGTAATGGTAGTGGTGTTTTGACTTTGCCCCTAAATCGACAGTAGTAGTGGGGAGTTGGTGTTGAGTGTGCGGACGTGAACCCTGACGATCGTATGTGATCGCAGAGTCCATTGCGAGAGGGTTTGTTGTCATTTTAACTTCAAGGGTTGACTGCATAGGTTACTCACACCTCGAGAACGGATCGCCAAAATCCCACAGCTCACTCTCTCTCTCTCTCTCAAGCTCTCTCGTCGTGTGTCGGGGAGGGCCCGATCGGTGGGCTTGAGCTTCTCAAGGAGTTATAAAAGTAGCGGATACAACATCGAGCGTCGCACAACAAACGACGAGCCCCAACCGGAGGATCTACCTGGAAGAATTCACTACCCCCCAGAAACAAACTTCACAACGATGGAGCCTGTAGCCGTACTTCTAGCATCGGTGATCGCCGTATACTGCTGTCAACCAACTGTGGCACGTAAGTTATCCTTAAATGTGACTAGCTGCCAACATTTTAAGACTTGGTTCCTCCAGAGTTCAACCAGTGTACGGGAGAAAATAAGTGCGTCAACATTCGCGAGTGCGCTATGTTTGGGCCACACTTTACTGAGCCAGCCAAGTGGTCCAATGCGTTGAAGGGTGAATTTCGGCAGCGTGTTTGCAAACGGGAAACGATCAATGGTGTGAAGGTGAGTTTTTTATGCGATCTTTGGCTAAAAAAGATGATCGTATGAACGAAACAATCTTATCGAAACAGGTGTTCAAAGTGTGCTGTCCACGTGAACCAACCGCTGGACGTGTTTTGCGCGGTATAGAGCTGCTGAATTTCACATCCTGTGGAACCACCTCGGAAAATAGGATAGCACATGGCAAGTACGCGAAACTGTTTCAATTTCCCTGGATGACACTTCTTGAGAACAAGCTGGGAAAGTTTCCATGCGGGGCGACCCTGATTGCCGAGCGGTACGTGCTGACGGCGGCACATTGCGTTAGGGAAGGCGATATGTAAGTGATATCTCTCGTATTCAGTCAATAACGATGTTTAATGAATATGTGCTATTCCGCGTTTAGTGTATCGGTACGATTGGGTGAGTACGATCTGGACAAAACTATCGATTGCAGTACGAACGGCGAAGAGTGCGCCATGCCCGTGCAGGATATTCCAGTTGAGCGGATCATCATGCACGATAACTACAGCAACCGGCACAAAAGGAATGACATCGCTTTGATTCGGCTTTCTCGAAAGGCTTCCCTCAATGATAGTAAGTTAGCATATAGAAGACTAATTCAACGAGCATCAATTCAAAACCTTATTTATAAAATTATTCCCCTTCCGCCAGACGTGAACCCGATCTGTTTGCCGGTTGGACCCCAGATGCGTACAACGGTAAGAAACTACGTTGTTGCTGGGTGGGGCACCACTCACAATAGTGAGTCCTCTGCCAGGCTCCAGTTTGCCGTTCTAACCCTGATGCCCAACGACAAGTGCCTATCGCGTCTGCGCATGGAGGATCGTTACGTCAAGTTGGAAGAAAGCCAGCTATGCGCGATCGGTGCCAATATGAGCGACAATTGCTCAGGAGATTCGGGTGGACCATTGAAAACGATCAGCGTTAGTGGTCAGTTTGTGCAGTACGGTGTAGTGTCGTTTGGCCTGAACACTTGTGGAAAATTGAGCGCGCCGGGAGTATATACACGAGTGGAAAATTTTGCCGATTGGATTTTGGACAATCTGGAAGACTAATACGGGATAGCTGCAACATTCTGAACTCCTCATCTTTAGGACGCCACCAACTGACGATTTTTGAGAGACATTTTTTCGAAGGATTCATACTTTACTCAGAACATCACGTTTAAGCTATTAAACCTATTAATGTAAATTATGCGCGGCGTAAAAGTTAAGCAAAACTACTCAAAATATAGTGACTCAGTATTTTTAAGTAACATTATACAAATAAATTAAGTATACAACGATAAATTTGCTATTTTAATTCATTTTACGAGATTTTTTCATATCACAGAATAAGAACTCGATAACCAATTGTGAAAGATTATGACTCACCGGCTCTAAAGTAATTAGTCACACTCCAGATCGGAAGTTGGATGCTACTAAAACTGAGTCATCTAAGCTATTTTATGAGCACTGGAACCTGCCACTCCTAAGGCAAATATGGCAGCTTTACGGCTGCAAATTGCGAAATTCTTTTGCAGTTCTTCCCCGTCCATTTTCGATCTGACAGATGACTTATTTCTTTCGTCGTTCGCCTGAAGCACCAGCACCGGGAACCACTTCAGACAGACGAAGATGATGACGAATCATGGGCCACCGAGTGTTCCACGTTCCACACAGAAGACGCTTCCTATGCTCCGATTAATATTACACTGATTTTGTAAGTCATTTAAAAACATTATACGCAGACACCCTCGACAAAATTCTTAGAAAATTCAACTGCACTTGAAGTACAGAAAGCTTAAAAATGCTTAAAAACTGTTGAAGCTGGTATCTTTGAAATCTCAAATTCTTCATGCCTCTTTCCTTCATCGTCCTCCATCAATTCATCGTATTTTTAACCGTCGCAATGGAATTAGCCCGTAACTGGCATTGTAAAACCCACTAACGTGAGGAATAATTTACTCTGTTACTAAATTTGTTCTTTAAATTTTGTTATTGTTGGCGCTGAACGTCGTCCATTTTTTTCATCGATGTGTCCCATTCGTTAGTTGGAATGTCCTTAAATTGTGTACTTTGCCTTAATTTTTCAATCGGAAAACAGAAAACTGAGTCTCCCGACGCACTGGATTGCCAGTGTCCTTGCATAGACTGGGGCCACGTTAGTCGAACAAAGATCTTGGTCCCGGAAACATCTCGGAACCAGAATAGGTCCGAAGTGCGTAGGACATAGCGGACTAGCTGTTGCAATTATTGAGAATGTGTAATTGATTTCGCATCACGTAAATATCTTCTTGTCAATGGGCATCGCAGGCACTCTTAACATCCATTGCCGGCCGATCTGATTTAATCAATTCCATCACCCCATGGTCAGCTTTAAAAGTAATGACATTCAAAAGCTTACCTTCTAATGTCGCGGATCGGATGTGGTGGCGTTGGATCGGAAAATCAGACGAACAGGCCGCTGTTGGGTTGAGGACAAAAGTTTTCAAAGACTTGGTAAATTTGTACACTTCATTATTTAACACTTTCAACACAATTCTGTCCTAAGCCCGACGACACAGTGGAACCACTTCACTCGCACATGGAACCGTTATTATTGAAAAGCTCTTCTGTCGGCAAGTTCCACAGCAAATTTTACTTCCTTCCTGGCCTTAAACACGTACGTACGTAACAACCGACCGCCACAGGAACCAATAGAGCGCGAAAAAGAACTCCACTCCCGGATGCTGCCACCGCAAGACTGGCGAAACTAATTGGGAACAGAATTCGAAACACTATCGAAGCAACCGTTGGTTTACTCTCCCAAGGAAAATCGCCGTCGGTCCTGAGAGGGAACGTTATCCTTCCATCGCTTACTAAACTGTTTGGTTACAAAGTATTCTACAAACGAAGCAGAGCGAGAAAGCTAAACGTTTTCCGTGGAGACGAGACCAGGACACACTGCTAGGTGAAACAGGTGGTATTCCTTTTAGGGTGAGCGAGGCATTTTCCGCTCCGTAAATGGCGAACGCTCTCACTCTCCTTTCTTTCTCTCTCTCTCTCTCTGTAAGGTTGCTCTCTCGCCCGAAAGGACATCCAACCCGATCCCGAGCGGAGCCGAATGCACGAGGAAAATGGTTGCGCGTAGAAAACGCACCGTGGGGGAGCGCTTTGTTGATGTAAGACCATATGTTTTCGTCCTTCCGACGGAGCGCTGTAGATAAACAACGCCGAGCAGGAGCTGGTTCGGCCGAACCCGGCAAACCGGCACGGCCCGTGCGACTGCGCGTCGTGAACAGACGCACGGCAGGAGAGCACGGGCTCACTCCTGGCCGACGGAGTTTTCATTCATTCACAAGAAACTCCGAGCCACTTCAGTGGCACACACGTCTGGAGGGGACAGCTTTTCGGGTTTTGTGTTTGTCCCACAGAGCACCCACATGATACTGTGTTGCGCCAAACGTCAGGTGCAGAGAAGTTTTCGGTTGTCTTCCGCCCGGTTGCTGGTCCCGCCGGAAAACATACCGCCGGGGTTTCCCTGACTCCCGGAAATGATGCCCGCAATTCAATTTCCTGTACACTATTCAAAACCGCACCCGTACCGGCAGCGCATCCATCGCCGGGGAATCTGGCCCCGGAACATACAACAACTTGCCCGCCGTCCGTTTGACAGTTTCCATTACCGAGACCGGGACCGAGACTGGGCGGAAGCTGTCAGCCGCGCGACAGATAAGACGATAAGCCCGCGTCGGGTAGCTCCTATCGATGGGCTCGATCGGACCGGTACTTCGGCCGTCGGATGTGACTGCTTTCCCCGATGGCCCATTATGCTAATTGATATTGTGAGTGTTTCGCAAACCGTCCTCGGGCGTGTGCTTGGTGATTGTTTCGCTGCCAAACAGCCAAACGGTTATGGTTCGGTTTGAACTGTTTGTGGCCACCATTATTCCGAAGCTCCTACTTCAACATTCGATTCACATTGATCTACTCGATTTTTTTACATTGATTTATCAATCTAAGTAGGCAGATAGTATTTGTAAATTTGTTTTTGAAATTCACAAAACAACTTCAAAGCCGCTCATTGGTTTTCCTTTTAAATCATTTACCGCCCAAAACGCACCTCAAGTCCACGGGAGCTAGGTGAGAATATTATCGAGTTCTTCGCCCACCGGAAGAGGCATCCTGCCGAAAGCCAGCCTCTCAATGCGCCAAGGTACTTCAGAAACAAAAATGCTTGAACGCAACAACCATAACTTCGATCCTGGCGGCAAGCGTGTGTCGACGGAAGGGCGTTCTCCCCCAAAACGAACGCTTACCGAGGGAAACCGTCACTAATTGCGCTAAGTAACGCTAATTGGAAGCGCAGCCTTTCAGACGAGCGCTATCGACGTCTTTTCTGTTTCGATATGAATAAATAAACAGCACAAATTAACGGCCACTTGAGTGCCTTCGGTGGTAGGTCCGTGAGCGTGAATAACGAACTTTTTTCGATTTTTTAAAATCCCCCTTTTGTCCGTGGCACAAAGTGGAAGCGAAGGAAACAAAGTTCAGGATTGGCGCCCCAGCAGCCCCGCACACAGCAATCTTCACGGGACATTATCTCGAGATACTCTGGGACTATCACGGAAGCATTCGATAGCCTCCGATAATGTGGGCCGCGGTCCAGTAGCTTCCGTTTTAGTGGCCTTTCCGGCCCTTTTATTCCCCGACGCTCCGTCCGTTCCGTTTCGATGCCATTGCCAAAGATCGTTTCGTGTTTTCAAATTTCCTGCTCACCACTTCCCACGCAACCCTCCGTGATATTAAAACGGATATGCAATCGAAGCAAAGGAAATCGGAATAATTACAGAACAACGTGAATTAATTTCGTTGTTATGGACGCACGGGTGTAACAGGGAGGTGCCCGGATCCGGAAGGTGCTACACTAACGACGCGATTGCAACTGAGAAGAGCGACAAGGAAAACTAAGAACTGCCCTGGAAACGAGCTAAAGCAAGCGTGATGAAAATGGGCCCGAAACAAAAAACCGGGAAACCCATTTCCCAAATCTGTGTCAATGGGGTGAAGAAGTATTATTCGCATCGCTGCATCCTTTCCGTAGGGAGTGTGGCAGTGGTCCTCAGGTTTCCTGACTTGGGAATGACGAAACAAAGATTGCGACGAGCCGATAATCACCGGAACGCGGTTCGTAAGCCCGGGCAAACTTCCTGGTCCGGTCAAATCGCTATGGCATCAGAGAAGTACTCGTCGTGATGATCAGGCATTTGTTTTCCTATTCTATTGTATTTAACTCTAGCATATTTTGCTTTAAATTACATTCTAGATATTTTGTTTCTCGTAGCGTAATGCTTTCTTAACCTCAACTCAACTTAGTTAAATAATAATTTACTTTCGTTTGCCAAAATTCCTTCTTCTTTGGCAGAGCGTTGTCTTCGACACACCTGTCTGGTTGATGAAGAAAATCAAATAATTGAAACAAAAAATCCCAGGCTATGTCCTAGATTTTCAAACAACAACAACGAAAAGCAAATGGAAGCAAATGAAGCAAAAATGAACGCGATAAATTATGGACGTCCCATTGACAGAGGGTTATAGCATATTCTTTGCAGCGAAAAAAAACTCACGAAAACCCCTAATTAATGTAAATGGCCGCCGTGACGAATGTAAAATATGGTCCATCTGACCTCCGGCTTCCGACGAAACCCTTCGCGAAAATGTTTAGAAAACCGAGCCCACCGCACCGGGACGGAACCTGCGTGAAGATAAATGAGACAAAAAAATTATTTTGTAATTAGTGCCCGGGGCGGACTAATCGCCCAAATGGAAAGCCTAACGGATCGAAGGAGGTCACTCCGAATTCCGAGAGCTCTAAAACCTGCCGGCCGATGCCAGGATTGGCTGGTTCAAAACCCCAGATCGGTGGGAATGAACCCGTGAGTCATTGGTCAAATGAAAACAAAACATCCGGCCTGCCAGACGAACCAAAAAATCAATCGCCATGAACATCGGGACACCGTCAATTAAAACGCATCGGTACCAATTCACCCGGAACGTCGGCTCAATTGATCGTGAAAATCGGGGGCACCTGTGGGAGGACGCCACCCGGTTCCCGCGGGATGTTGGGTTGACTGTCGGTACTGATATGGCCGGGAAAAAAGCCCCGGACTGAAGAGACCTCCAAAAGGACATTCGAAGCAAACGAGCGTTGCAGCGAGCAACTCCATAAACCACCGATGCATACCGCGCATCGACATACCGGTAAATAATAAAAAGACCCAGGTTGTTAGTTGTGCGAATTGAAAAGGTTTGATTTTTACGTGCACATTCGTACCGCGTTGCCGAGCTGGGAGAAGGCCAATGGCCTCCCTTGGATTGGGTTTTTTTCTGGTTGGGGCGCTCAATGGACGGACACTACACATAGTTATACTCGGCACTGAATGACCGTTATCGGCACAGGGATGGAAAAAAGCATAATCTTCTCGACAACGACGTGTCTCGGTGCCCTGGCGGGAAAAGCGCAGTGGGATGATGAATTTATTTTCCAATTAAAGTACTGCCGCAATCCAAACACCAACAAATTCGTTTGGACCACTACGACGAGCCGTGCCAGCTCGATCCGTAAAGCGGATGGGCACTTCAACGCGCGGAGTCCCGTACAGAACCTTGTACAGAATCATTATGAGAACTTCGTCGGAGTGGCATTCCAACGAACAAACAACAGTTGCGCGTTGATGAAAACTAGAGTCAATCGCGGCCACTACTTTTAGGGGAATGTGCCATATATTCTAATCCTGTTGATGCAGGTCAAGAATTGAATCCTGGTGATAGATTCAGGATTCAGGACGAAAAACTTTTCAGATGCTCCCAGGTAAGAGAACAAAAACTAAATCGATAAATCGTTCGAGGTTGAAACGAGAGGTTTTTGAAACTGATTTATTTGCTTATAATTTACTGCTACTGATTAATTTGCTTATACAAGAAATACTTGAACCACATGTGATATTTAATCGTTTTAGTCGTTTTGAGTTTAGTTGATATTATAATGCGTGTATTATCATATTTTTATCGTATACATAAATAACATTCGAATCTTAAAACTACTATTGTTTCTAACTACTATTGCGTCTTCTATCCCTGCTTTAAGCATCAAGCTCATTGTCACTTACTCGAACTCCCTTTCCCCCTACATGTTAACTACCGGCGGTGGCACATAGCACATGCCAAGGTCGGTTACCGGCTGATGAACCGGTACGTAGTCGTAGTAGAATGCTTGTTGTCCAGCGGCAACGGCCACCGGCGAAGGACAGTAAGGCTGCGAATGCATCATACTGACAGCCCCCGTGTACTGCAGATGCGGATGATCGATGTTGCTATACTTCGGCGGTTGCAGATATTCCGGAGCAGCTGGCGTTGTGTGAAAAGCTCCGGGTCGCCCGGCCGAATTAAAGTTCTTCCCCAACGGCCGAACTGCCTTGGTGGGTGAGTTTTTCTTGCTGCGGTCCGGGAACTTGCGAGTGAGTTTTTGGCAGAACAAAAGCCAAAGTGGCGTCGTGGCCGATGCAGGTGGCGGGGCCTCTCGTTGGGTCATCGTTGTCACGGAGTAGCCGACGGGAACGTACTGTTGTTGGTGGGGCAGGTATGTTGGAGGAGCAGCCGGTACGTAATGTTGCTGGGCCGGTGGATAATATCCGGCCGGATGGTAGTACGTCGCCGTATATTGCGCCGTCGGTTGTGGATGGTAGTCACACTCGCTCATCGGATTGTGATGATACTGCTGCTGTTGGTAAGTCGCCGAAGAAGTAGCCCCTTGTATCGTTCCTCTACTTTCGCACTGGTGGCGCGCAATATTTCGCAGGGCAGGATTTCCGGCGTAAGCGTGGTGCGGCTGCGCCTGGTACACATTGTACGGCTGTGGTTGCTCTTGCTGGTACTGCTGCAGGTACAGTTGGTAGGGAGTCGGTGGCTCCACACTCGGCTGATTCATCAGACGATACTCGTGGCCGTAACCCACGATAGGGTAATAGTACTGTCGCATGTAAACCGGCGGCGGTGGCGGGTGCCTCTCTGCCATTTTCTTTCGTATATCGGCCGGTTTGCTGAAGGTGTAGGGCGGGAACCAGTCGGGAGTACTGTTGCCCGACAAGGCCTCCGGTATCTTCGGTACGTGCTGTGGCCGAACGGTCGGGTTCTCCAGATCACGCTTCCAGCGTGAGTAGTTCGGTCCATCTTCCGGTTTGTCGCCGACGTACAGACAGCACCGCTCGCGGTGATCGTGATCGCAGTGGAAGCAGTAAGCCTTACTCGGTGTCGAGGATCGTGCCATCGGAATGTTCTTGTTTTGGCTGAGGATGATGCTCTCCATTCGCAGGTTCTCCTCTACGCGCCGGATGTCGCAGATGCCGGTGGTCGCGTTCGGAAACGTGCCATCGACGAACGTGTTGTGCAAACGGGAATCAACAAATGATTGCCGATGCCTCAGCCGAGACTGGCGCACCAAACTAGGACTCGACTTCACGCTATGCCAGTTCACGTTGCTGCCCGTACAGCACTCGCCGGATCCATCGCAAACGGGAGCAACACTTGCGACCACTTCCGAACACGGTTGCGGTTCAAACACCAATCCATTAGTCATGGTGGCAGCACTATCGACTTTCGTTTCCGGATCTGATAACTGAATGTTTTCACTGTTCACAAAAACACTGCCTCCAAGTCCCATCGATAGTCGAGTCGAAACAAACTGGGAACTCCGATCACCAGACGACGATCTTGCCGATGTTACACGATAAACGATCGCCGGCCGAATGATACTGCTCCCCGCCAGCCTACACATCTTTAAAGCAAACGGACGAAGGATCCTACCCAATGCTTGCATACTGCGACTCGGCGAGTCTACCTGTGGGTCGGACACGTAACGGACAGGTTGCACGGAGACGAAATGGTGACCAGATCTTGGTTAAACTAGGCAGGTAAGTCGAATCTTATTTCGACAATGCGCTTAGATAATTGTTGCTTACCTGCGAGGGAGTAACGACAGAAGAAGCCAAATTAAAATTTGGAGGCGTGCTGGCCCTCGCCTGGTCGTGTCACTTACCTACCCGTCCACATGGTGACACATTATGCGATAAACAAATTTCCAAATATTTGCTGTATTGGCTTTTCTTCTGCCTATTCTTTCGAAACAACGGGCACAATCTGGTTCGGTCTTGATCGCTGCTACGCACGCTTCCAACAACAGGGCAGGGCGTGGCAGGATATTAAAAAGACAATATTCACAGCACCAGGATTTTGTGCGCGCTAATTGTGGGTTATTTTGTCAATTTTTATTCTTCCCTTTATGGGATGGTCGCGTTTTCAAGGTGTTTCGCTCGCCTTTGTTACAACGGTATCGCCATTAGGCCACGATCGAGGTTCGTTGAGTGTTGTTCAACTATGAATGACCATTATAGGTGCTAGATGAATGCAAGCGTATAGCCGGCACCACAAATTACTTTCGACACAGGAACGGGTAGTTCGACGAGCCTCGGGATCGTTCTGGAGTAGAGAAAGAAACAACATGAGAACCGTAAGGCTTGACGAATACGGGGCAACGCAGTTACTTACACATTGTCCTCGCCTGGCGTTCCACAGTTAGCGTGTTCGTTCCAACCCCAGCAATACACACGACCGCAAGCCGTTAGTGCTGCGCCGTGTTGCGAACCGAGACTAAAGTCCCGCACAGCGGCACCACCGTCTATTGCGAGCCGAACCGGGGCGGACGAAGATTCACCATTGCGTCCCAGCTGCCCGTAATTGTTCCTTCCCCACAGCAGAACTTCGCCATTGCGTGTGAGATACCCCGAATGGGACCAACCCGATTCCAGTCGTAGTGGATCATCGAGGGTGGTTTCGTTGTACGAGCATTGACCATGTTTATTGTTACCCAAACATGTAATCCTGTTTCCCTCCGAGAGTAGCACCAAATGACATTCCCCGCCAGCGATGTCCGTCACCTTTCCTCGATCGCCAATACAGCATACCGGAAAGATCGATTGAGTAGCATCGGGAGGATAGTGCCTTGTGATGTCTTTACACTTCCCCAGAAACCAAACCTTCCCACTTTCCATTAGGACGGCCGTAAAATGGAGCCCGAATACCACCTTCAGCGCACGACTGTTGCAGGGCAGCATTAATTTTTTGGGCTTCGTGATTATCCTGTTAGTTGGCACGTCAATCTGTCCCCACACATTGGACCCCCAGACGTATAGTTCACCTTGTGCATTTATACCGCCCGATACGTCCCATCCGGCCGCGATGCTTTCGAATCCATATTCGCCGATCGGCTCAAAAAGGGGCACATCATCCGTGTGCCCAAGTCCCAGTTGACCGTGGTTGTTCCATCCGCAACCATAAAGACGACCGTCGGCCGTACCCAGCAATGTGTGCCCTCCACCGGCAGCGATACAACGCAATTCGGAGCCTTTCTGAAAAGGCAAACAAGTCACCGACTGAGGTTTATCACATTGTTCCGTGTCGGTGGCGTATCCCAGTCCCAGCTGGGCATGGCTGTTTGCACCCTGCAAGAGAAAGGAAAGAATTGTAGCGTTCGTTACCCGTCACAATGGTCTTTTATTTACCCATGCAAACATTGCAAAGTAGGCGTTTGTTTTGATACTGCTCCGAATTGGAGAACTGTCAGATCTACCTACCAAGACCTAAAAACGCTCGTGTGGGATGCTGTTTAATTTCAAATAACGTGCACCGATTTGATGGTAAAATTTGTACTTGGTGCTGAAAGTGTTTTTTTCTGAAATCATGATAAAGTGATTCATCGGCAAAGTCAAAAGAAAAGATAGGGAACATTTGAGGGCATTATGCGTGCGCCAAACAAGCCCACTTCTCTTTATCCCGATTTGTTTTCGGTTTTGTTGTGCCCCGTTTTGTTTACATTTTTTACGAGCCTGCTTCGTTCGTAAGTCAAATGATTCGTACCCGAAAACTAAAGAATGCGCTGTTTGTTCGAGGACTGTGTTAGTAATAAGGCAAAACAAGTCAATACACAAGACGTGGCGGTGCGATTTTATCCATTTCCCGTCACGGATTATGCTAGCGATCAGCTGCGACGGTTAGCCAAAAAGCAGCTTTACTGGTGGTGCCGAACCTGTGGCGTAGATAACACCGGGACGTTACTCAATCAGCTGGCCATATGTTCGAGACACTTTCTGCGGGGTACAGCACAGAGCTTGCACTCCTTTCCGGGCATTTTCTAACGCTCTTTCCGCTCCTTTCCTTCTAGGCACCAGTGCACCGCTATGGGACGTTTACAATCCCGACTGGGTGCCAAGTTTATACATTCCTCCCAACAAGGTACACCGAGCAGTACCACAACCCAACGAGTACGGCGAATTCATTGCGAACGAACAGTCGGCCGAGGAATCGATTGCCAATCCGTTCTGGGATCAGAAACCGGACACGAAGGCGCTGCGAATTGAGTTGATTGATGAAATCATTGGCTATCAGATTGGCGGTGCGTACGCATTGTTGGATGAACGGGGCGATGTCCACAGACACAAAGTTGGCCCCTGCGATGTGTCCCGACTTCCCGAGGAACTGAAAAAGTGCCTTTCGCGCGATTCTTCGCTGGGTAAGCTGGCGTATGCTAAAGCGGCCCGAACCGTGCGTCCGGAGCGAATGTTTTCCGCCAACAGTGCCGTAACACCGGTGGACCTTGCCACGACGCCCCGCTCGGAATCGGAACGCATCATCATGAAGCTACAGCACAGCGTCCTCGAGCTAATAAACCTGCTAAACGAAACGGAATGAGCAAACTGCAAAGCGTGTTCTTTGATTTGAAATCGGGGTTCTTTATTCGCTAGTAAAATTACGACAAAAAATGCAATAAAAAGCGTGAGTATTTCTTTTTGTGCTGCATTCACGAGAAAATACAACTTGCGCTAGGATATTCAATGGGACCGGGTAAGTTTATGGAAATGGAAAGGACAGAATGATGAACCTAAGCGGGAGACGCTACACGAAGAGAGTTCCCTAGCGGAACAACACACCAACCGCCGCCACACGCTGCAAACGGGGGGAAATTGCAAGTAGTGGCCATATCTCACGAGTAAAAGTTCTACTTCTCCGACAAAATAGTGATACGCTCTATAGTGCGTAAAGAACGGTGGCGAATGATCCTTTTAAGTGATGGCAAGATGAGCTACGTTCGCAGCTTTCGTGGACATTGCTTGCCGTATTCGCGTTTCGCGTGTGCAATATCCTTACGGCCAATCGGCTAGACGTACCCTTTTCACTGTCGGTTGAGTCAAGTCCTCGTCCACTTCCTGCTTTATCGCCAACGACTCTTCGCCCTTTTCTTCCTTCACACTATCATTGCCATCTGACGGTTCCGGTTTGATGCACAAAATGATGTCCTCAAGCGGTTCCTGCTTAACTTTCACCCCCTCCTGTATCACAACGGGTGGTTGGCACACGGTTTGATTGACTTCTTTTGCGGCATCCGGGTCGTTTTTTGTTTCGTCTTTCTCGTGGCCACCACCGCTGCCAGCCGGTCGCGGGATGATGGAATACTTTAGCGTAATACCCGTTTCCGGATGCCTTCGTCCATCGTTCGACCCGTCGGACGCCAGCTTTCCGCAACCGCCACCACTGCGCTCGAGAATATCGCTCACGTCGAGCGCCTCGTAGAAGCTATCGTCCAGCATCATGGTGCTCTCCTCGATCCTTGGCGACCGCACAATGTCGATGCTGGGCTCCATAGTTGCGATGTCGAGAAACTTTTCGTGCTCCAGCTTGTGCAGCCGGAAACAGTCGTGCGAGTAGAACAGCTTCTCGCATTGCTCGCACTTCCCGACCGGATTCTTCTTCACCTTGTACTTCATCGTGTACGTTTTCTCGCACTTTGTGCGATCGAACCGGATGTCGAAGATGTCCTCACCCTCCTCCACCGTGCAATCCAGCTGTACAATGTGTTCCTCCTCACCGTCGTCGTCTTCCTCGGTGCCTTTCCGGCCATCGTCTTCATCGTCGAAATCTCCGAAGAACCACGCATTCTGCTTCAGGCTCATCTCTTCCCCCGTGGCCAGTGTCTCCTGCCGAAGGTCAATGACGTCTCCACCCTTGCCCAGCTCGGTGTGCGATTTTTCGTGCAACTCGAGAAAATCTGAATTTGCAAAGCAGCTTCCGCAGTCGTAGCACTTGTACAGGTGGCTCTTCTTCAGCCGCAGCTTCACGTTGTATGTGCGCACCTTCGTCCTGTCTTGCCCTGGACTGTTTGTCGACTTTTGCAGCGAAGCAATCTTTGCCAGCACTTCCGCCAGTTTCTGTGTGCCGAAAACCCCCGCACGAGAGGTGAGGAAAAAAAGAAAACAATGAACGGAACTGCACATTCTTCGTGTTCTTCGTCGCAATCCACTTACTTCCTCGCCTGTTTGCAGCGTACGCTTGGAACGGTTCCGATACTGGCGGATCGGATTGACCAGCGGTTCGAAACTTTCGAGCGATTCCATCTTAAACTCGGTGGCACACTGCTCCATCCGTGGGGGGAATCGTGGGAGCGTGCAGTTGTTTAACGCCACCGAGCGTGGTGTTGTAATTCGTCGTTGTCGTTGTCGTGCCCTTCTTCTTGTCCCTTTTTATTACCCACTACTGCACTGTGGAAGTCACGGCTGCGGAACCAGGCAGAAGCAATACACAGCGAAGCGAATGTAAACAATTGCCCAAGAAGGACCATTTAAAAGGCTCCGTCATGTTCATTTATAAGGTGCGCTTCGAGGTTTCAAACCGACGCTGCATTCGGCCAAAAGACGGTGCACGAAGACGAAATAGGAATGCAATTCGGCCCACAAATACATGGTCCGTAGTGGTTCCTAACTATTTCCTTGTACAAATATCCGAACAACCCGGATATATTTTTCAAGCGAACGTTACATTAGGCCAACGTTGGTCCAATCGACGGCTTCTGACAGCAGCCATCAGTTTGACATGTTGGCGAAAAGTGCAACAAATTTCCGAACGTGGTACTTCAAAACCAGTGCGAATTCATGCCGCGTCTCATCACAACAAAGTGCCGGCAAAAATGCTGCTTGTTCTGAATCCTACCAACGGCCAGCAGCAAATAGCTCTCGACGCTCACTACACAAATTTCTACATGTAAGCAGTAACAGCAACGTGCGCGCCCGTGACACCACAACGGAAAACATGAAATTGGTGCGGAAAAACGTCGACAAAGCAGGCCAAGGGTAAGCGTTTCCACAGAAAACACCGAACCGACAGCACCTCAATGAAGCCAAATTTCAGGAGCGTCACGCTGGTTCCCGAACAACCGGAGGACATTTGGCACGCGTACAACCTCATCGCCGAGGGTGATCAAGTGCGGAGCAGCACAATCCGGAAGGTACTACCCGGAGGAGAACAGTAACAACAGTCTTTGATCGCAGTAACAATTGCTCGGAATGTCCATTTTCAGGTGCAAAATGAATCCTCGACGGGATCGTCCAGCAGCAGTCGCGTCCGGACGACGCTCACGATCAGCGTGGAAACGATCGATTTCGACACACAGGCCCAAATGTTGCGGCTCAAGGGTCGCAACATCGAAGAGAATCAGTTCGTGAAGGTGTGTGTTTCTTGAGAACCAAAAGAACGGGACAGAGGCTGATAGCGCGTCGAATGCGACTCTCCTTTTGTGTCCTCCCGCAGATGGGCGCTTACCACACGATCGATCTCGAGGTGAATCGTTCCTTTACGCTGATGAAACCGGAATGGGACTCGATCGCGCTTGAGCGCATCGAAATGGCGTGCGATGTGACGCAGAACGCGGACGTGGCCGCCGTCATCATGCAGGACGGGTTGGCGCACATCTGCCTCATCACGGCCAGTATGACGCTCGTCCGCAGCAAGATCGACGTGGCCATTCCGCGCAAGCGTAAGGGCAACGTGCAGCAGCACGAGAAGGGGCTCGGCAAGTTCTACGAGGCCGTCATGCAGGGCATACTGCGGCACGTGAACTTCGAAGTGGTGAAGTGCATTCTGATCGCCTCGCCCGGTTTTGTGAAGGATCAGTTCTACGAGTACATGTTTCAACAGGCTGTTAAAACGGACAATAAGGTACGGGCGGTGACCACAAACGATGACGCGCGATTTTATTCCACAACCCGCTTTCTTCAACGCTTGCAGGTGCTGCTAGAAAATAAAAGCAAATTTATGCTGGTACATTCGTCATCCGGATTTAAACATTCTCTTAAAGGTACACACAGGACTCGCTGTCACTTGTGACGCTTCCTGGTCGAGAGAGAACCGTCTCACTTATTTATGTTTCTCCTTTAGAGGTGCTCCAAGATCCGGGCGTGATTGTGAAAATGTCCGACACGAAGGCGGCCGGCGAGGTGAAGGCACTGGAAAACTTCTACACAACGTTGCAGCTCGAACCGGCCAAAGCTTTTTACGGCAAGAAGCACATCCTGGCGGCTGGCGCGCAGGCCATCGAAACGTTGCTCATTTCGGATAATCTTTTCAGGTAAGTAGCAGAACGGAGTTGCGGGTTTTTTTGTTATATCTATCATTATTATTATCGTAGATCTTCTTTATCACTATCACATTATGGCTGACAAGTGGTACACTTGCAGTCAGCGAACCCTTAATCTAGTGAGCTTAAAAGTAGGCGTAGGAAAGATGACGATTTTAGTTGGCGAAGGCTCCTTGGATAGCCTCAGATCGGCAGAGGAGGCAACACGAACTGGTCCATCCGTTGGTTGCAGCCAAAGATGTTCCGATCGTAGCCCCGTTGGTACGCCAACCGATTGTCGAGCTGTTTGTGAGTGTTTAAATACCTGTGGACGATAGGCACAAGCAAAACGCAAATATTAAACTTTTAGACACTCAAGTTAATAGTTAGTTGGCATGTCGAATATCCCACAACGTGGCCACAATCGATCTTTGGAAGCGAAATGTGGCGAACAAGCGTTGGATTATGGTCCAAACAGCAGCAACTCTCTTTTCCCAGTGCCAGCAGCCAGCAATAGAAAGCGATTCGGGGGCCTAATGCCGCGAAAGGCTTCACAATTGCCATTCTCTTACTATTGCCGTTTCGGCGGACCGATGGAAATTGCCTTAATTGAAGACGCCGTTTTTCTGCTCAATTGCGTATTGATGCTAAATAAATGTACAAATTGCGCTCGATTGCTTCAAGCGCCTTCAGCGTACCGTGACGACCGACATGTGGCCGATAGGCAGCGTAAGGAAGAACCAAACTGTGATCGTTCCCCGGCACTTTCCCTCTCTCACGGGCGAAGTGTAACTTTCTTGGACTCTCCCGCCTCTTGGAAGGTCTTTCGAACCATTTTTGGGGTGGCCGCCTTCAGGAGAGGATAATTTTATCGTGTGACCTTAACCCGACCTGGTGCTTATAAGGCACCGAGCACCCACCGAGTGATTTGTATTCGCCTCACACACCGATGCTTCGCCCTATCTTCGGCCTGTCCTGTCCTGGTCGATACCTGAATGTCTTGACTGCGCACCAAATACGGTGCCCACGGTTGACTGCGGGCAACCGAGGAGTGTCTTTGCGGAGCATTAAACAATCGAACCGTGATTGACCGGCTCTGCGCACTTAATTTGATTACCAACGAAAACCAACACCATAACGTAACGATCGATTCGATCATGCGGCGGGTGTTGTGCATTGTCTGCCCACATGGCGGGTGGGCAGGTTCGGGGCTTAAAGTTTGCCCGAACGTTATGCTTGATCATGTCAATCACTCTAGTGTGATCTACTCTCGCGTTCCGTGCAAGATCGAGTCATCTCTGTCGATCGTGCTATAGAATCTAGAGGCACGAGGCAGGGACTTCGTTTGAAACAGCGGAATGAATGAATCCAATTTTCAAATTGCTCGATAACCTTAAGCTACTGAAGTGGCCATTAGTACCGATTGGCTATTAGCTCTATTATCCCCCGATTGTAAAGGAATCCCGCCGTTGTGTGTCATTTCGATTTTTGATATCACGATACGGCATCGATAGACAGTGGCACTTCTTATCTTTAAGCCACTCCCTGCGTTCCACAGCCTTTGCCCGTGACGCATATTATAAAACATGTTCCTTCGCTGCGGCGAGCATTCCCTTTTTGAGAGTTCTACTAAATGTACGGAGAGATAAGCACCGATGGACTGAAAGAAGGTGATTGATGGCCCGATGACGCGCGGCCGTAGGTTCCGTAGGTGCCGTGGTTCCCTCTCTTATGCTGGCGAATAGAAACCGCGGCGGAATTCGCGCATTGCATAATGATAAGCCATTGAGCGACGTGCAATGGCGGGGCCTAGATGGAATGCGAAAAAATGAGGATTGTTTTGTAGCTCGAAACCTATCTGCATTCCTGTTACGCAAAGCTCGAGCTGGCATGGGAAAGCAGCAAATTAAAATACTTGCCCGACTTGCGTTGAGGAGCCGACGTCAACGCAAAAAAACTCGCGCCACCACGGCGCTTTACGCCATGAAAAAAACTGCGGAAACTGCTTAAAATGCAACGTTAGCTGAACTTTAACACAAACCACGTCGCTTAGTTGGGGGCTTGTCGCATTCTAGGGCAGTTTGGCAGGTTTTGGGTCGATTGAGCGAACGAAAACAAATAAACAGCACCGTTTTAATGCTTGACCCCAAAAGAGCACCAAAATGGGATCGTGCGCACAGAGCACCGGGCACCTACAGGCGGCGAGGCGTATTATGCAAAGTGTAGCATTTAAAACAATCCATCCTGCGCTCCAACCTGCGCTCTGACGCTGCGCCAATCACCTGGCACTGCAGATGCCCTATTTGCACGGTATTTGCATTTACGGTCAAGCGTGGCAGGCGAATTAACAACTAGTTCAATTCATGGCCCCATCAGGTGGACTCTGGAAGTTCCATTTGATCAGTCTTGGGATCCGTGAGCCAATATCGCACCAAGAGGACATGCAAATGGGGACAATTGCTGATATATTGATGTTCAAAATGGATCGAACTCTCCCGATACGATCGCCTACGATCGATCGTTCATACAGCCCAAATAACCGGTTTGTGCTGTCCACAGCCGCACCGTTTACCGTAAAGCGATCAATTCGCTCTTCCTTCACCCCCTCAAAAGTCGAAGCCCAATTCCGTGGCGACCGTCCATCCGTCCGCCGTTACGCGTTACCCACCTGGATGGATGTACCAGAAGTTCCTCGGCCCGGTGGTGCCGTGCCGCGCTGGAAGGTGCTGAGGTGTGGTGCTGTTGAGTGTTGTTGCGATTACGAAGTAACGGTGATGGCACCAAGCCCGATGGCGACGATGTTGTCTTCGGTGGTGCAGCACCGCGACCAGTGGGCCACTTTATCGCCGTTATATCATTTTCGTTAGTAGTACATCGACGTCGACTGGTATCGATACTACCCCGACCACTGGCCACGGGCGAGCCACGGCTGGCGTCACCTGCTCCACGCCGTTGGATCGCTAGATTGTCCCGACATTTGATCAGCTTGCTGTTTCTATCACCGTCCACTGCCTTTCCCGCGTGACGATGCATCGGGGAAGCGATACGCGATACCAACACTGGCAGACCGTTGGGACCGATAAAGTAGTCTGGCTGACGATCGAAGCGAGACATCACTCCGATGCGCTACGCCGAAGTTCTCACTTCTTCGGCTGCGACTGCGCGAAGGGATCCGGTTTTTGATTGCGTAGAACAGATTCTTGAGATTGTTCTTCTCGAAAGGCCGGACGGCGATGTTCTACTTCGTTTCGTCGTTTCCACTGGTTCCAAGGTCATCGACTTCCCGCCGGGCTGGGCTCCTGGAGTGTTTCTTCACCGTGGCCGCGCTGCTAACTCTTTACGAGAAGACGCGTGGGGAAAAGAAAACGAGGAAATTTAGTGCTAACCGCGCGCATTGTTTGGTCAAAGTTTGTTTTTGTAGATCATTGGAGCGATCATCCGAGCACAGGTTGGTGGAGTGCAGCTTCAGTTCTCTTCGGCGGGAATCTAGTTGGACAGTTATGCTGCATCTTAAATCGCATTACAAGTGGGCTGTCAAGTACGATCTTTGGCGTTTAAAAGAGAGGAAGAGATCAAACCTTCTTATAATTATAAACAAGATGGAAGCTGCTGGAAAGAATTCTCGTGCAACGAAACGGAAACCATTCCTTCCGTTCTTTGTGCTTCACTCACAATGCCACGCAGAACTCTTGTGTGCATTGTCTTAAAGCGGATCTTCACTCTAGAAAAACGCCGTCAAAGAGCAAACCCAGCGGTCTCCGTGTTCCAAAGTGTACGGTTTCGTGTTCCGGTTCAAATCACCAATGCAACAAAACACCGGCCCCAAACAATGAACCGTCCCTGCGCTTCTTTATGCCACCCCATCGGCGGGTGGGTTGGTGCTGGGGGCGCTCGCACGCATTATCTTTACAATCTCCAATTATGCGGCATCGTAAAGTTTTAAGATTTTTGCACCGCAACAGCGGACGGCTCATTACGATAAAGGCACTCTAGAGTAAAGGTCTTCTCTAGCGATCGGGAATTAAAAGGCAAATCCTCTCACAGTACTCCTCTGTTCCAAGCACACAGTGACTCAATCTGTGATCGAACGCCTCTGATCTCACGCGGATCAGCTGGACTGGGCTGACTAATTGGTCGATTCACTTCAAATTGTCTCTCTCTCGTTCGCCGATATGACGCGTAGCAACGGCTGCGGATCGGTTCTAAAAGGAAATTCCCGTCCCGAGACCTTGACAGAGCGCGCGACGCGATAAGAATTCAAATCTATCTTTCCACCCACCGTTCGTTCAAAGTGGATCGGCCAGCCAACCCACCTCCTCTAAACCGGACACACTCGTAAGACTCGAGATTCCCGCCCCCTTGCCGCGTGGGTGAATGGACGATAGATCGCGAAAATAAACCGGATCACGACGCCGGTCGGTCGGTCGCAAATAAAAGGTGTCTTTGGCGTGCGCATTGTGACAAGCAAAAAGTATTAGCAACACATTACGGGGCAGGCGAAGGCAACGCGACGTCCCGCCCCTCGGTGATCGTGAGTTAAAAAGCGGTTACGCGGAGCCGTAAACGGATTCATCCCACGCGCACCATGCTTCCCGCGGGGAACTGGATCAATTTGTCGATCTGGCGCACCAACAATCTGGTCAAGGAGGACTCTGAATGGCACATTTCCCCAGCCCGGCGAGTCAATTGGCAAAGCATTGGCTATCCGAGAAGGCCACACGGGTGGAAACCTGGGGTGGTTCCCTTAGCAACCCGAGAGAGAGGCTGCGCTTTGCACTGCTGTAATTAATCAACAATGCGATCAGTGCAACTCCTACGGCACTAATTACACGGACACGTCGCGCGGTACAATCCGGAGCGAACCATTAACATCCAAGTAGCGGTGTGGAAGGAATGCTGTACCAGCCGGCGACGTTCTGTTCTCGTTGTGTTCCGGCTTTGTCGACAAATATGCACTACCAGCTTCATCATGTTTGTGACACTTTTATCTCTCTTTGCGGCCCAGAATGGGCGCATATTTGCTGTCCTCCCGACGCGGCGTTATCTGTCGTCGGGACGCCGTTTTCGTACCGCGCAGCACATTTACGCAACGCCAGGCATTGCGCGGTTTGCTCTCTATTTCACCAAACGTACCGTGTAACGCGCCTTGATTTATAGCACATGCCCGGGTTACTGCTTTGGAGGACGTGTTTCCTTCGTCTCGTATTTAGCCTCTAGCGACCGGTGTGAGCGGTGTTCGAACAAACGATCTGATGCACGCGACTTTCACCGGCGTCAATCGCGCAAATAAACCATTTCATTTCAGCCACGCCGGCTGCGCGCAGAGTCGGTCAAACACGTGCCGCAGGGTGCGCTAAAAACAGCCGCGTACGATCGAAGGCATGGGGAAAGCGGAACCAACCGGTTCAATCTCTCCTGTGTTGGGACACTTTCTTTCGGCAGCATACCGGTGTGCAGTCTGTCCGAGAGTACGTGGATGATTTCCTGTTTTCTCATTTTTTTATGTTGCTGGCTGCTGTGTTTACCTTCCGGTGGCGCTTCAATCGGGTTCGCTTCAGGCGCGCGTGTTAACTCGGTGACACATTTCGTCATCACCAACGGCTCGGATTTCACTCGAATTTCACTCGAATTTCACAACCCCTTCGTGAACTGGGTTTAATTGGTTCCCTTTTCGCAGGGTGCTTTGATCCGTTTCCGAAAACAGCCTCACAGATTGCTGCGGATCACTCGCGATCGACGCACAATTCCGCGCAACTCACCGCTCCGCCGGCAACTAACGCAGCAGGCGGCGCAACGTCCCGACCGTTGTTAAACCGGTTCGCCTGAGAGAGAGAACCGATTCACCGCTCACGCATTCTCTCTTTAGCTGACGACGCACATTGCGGAACCGGTTCGCGCGCGCGCTCTCTCTCTCTCGCGCACTGGAAACGCTTTTTGACTTTGTTTTCATGTTGGCGAGTGATTTACAGTGATGGTCGCAACATTCGCACATGACAATCAGGAGATGATTTTAAATTCTATTCGGTTTTTTCCCCCAATTCTTTACCGATGCACTTATTAAGTAATTTCGTACACACTATTAATTATCGCATAAAAGTTAGTTACCATCCCCAAATTACGAGCGGATCCAACATTGGCATCACTCGGCCAACAGGTGAGCATCGAAACACCTAAGAGACATGTTTTCCACCTTGCCTTCATAAGTTGGAAGAGCGCCTGGTGGTGGTGGTGGTCTAAAAATACCCGCCCGACACAGTACGCCCCACGGATCCCATTAATGTCACAACCAGGCAGGATGCAATTAAAGGGCGTCCGTGTAGAGATTCACGTTCTGCCCATGATAGGGGAAAGCATCACACATGTTGTCCGACGAATGCTATTGCGTCTTGTGTTTTGACCGCGAGCTGCGACGACAGAAATACAAGGACATTCTCACATGATTATGTGTGTTAACATGCATAAGATTCATCCCAGCCGTTGATCCGATTTCTGTAACACGCAATAAAACATACGTCTTTCTTCCTTTTGCAAACATTGTAACGGTTATGGCAAATTTATCGACCACACATGCGTGTAGCCCATTTTTAAGCGTGTCTTCTTGGACACCCCAAACCGGTCTGCAATCGGTTGTGTCGCAATCAGTAATTGGCGTCTCCCGGCAGAGCACTGTCCGCACTGTCCACTTCTTCGGTTGCACAGCTTTTTTGCACCAGCTGACACTGGAGCTGGAGCGCACTGGCCGGATCGGGGAGGGGGCTATAATTGCTTAAACCAACAACCAACGCCGGCAGCATCCAACCCGCCGTAGCCGGCAACCCCGGCGATTGGCCTTAATCCTCCAACCCGGCGTCGTCGCCGCGCAGAAAGGTGTCCAAATTGCTTTAAGCCATTTTTGCGTTTGCTTGGAGCAAGTTACGGTCAGCAGAAAACACCTTGTCGTGTGGCTGCTGCAGGAAAAAAAGGCTGCAAGACGTGATTTTGGCCACAGACTGACTAAGAACTAAGATCACATCTGTTCTGCTCGTGCTCAAACCGATGCCACGAATCGTTCTTCAACATTTAGACGGTTCCAAACCATTTGGAACGAGGAGCTGAAATGTAGCGGCAATCGACGAACGAATAAGCGGCCGGGCGGCTCGAGTACCTTCAGCTGTTCCCGCCGGGCCAGGCTTCCGAGAAAATGCATCTGCAGTGCAAGAGAATTGAACGGGAGTTTCGAGCTCGGCGGGTTTTAGATAAACAAAACATAGCTTTTTTGCCTTCCGCGTAAGATTTACGCAACAGAAAGCCGCCCCTGAACCGACCACCGTTCGTTGTTGTTTACCGAAGGCAGGGGCCATTTCAACGGCGGTCTGGTTCTTGCGATGCTCCGTTGCAGCATAATGTCGGTGGAAACCCTCTGCTCACCGAGCAGCGTCGCCGCCGCCAATCGGGATGCAAACGGGGTCGAAATCAGCGCGCTCGGCAGCACCAGAACTGATGATCTTTATAAATAGATCCTTGTCTCTAGCGCACTCATAAATCGTCACGATTGCGATGGGTCACGATTCCTTCTAGTCCAGAGCGCGTCCACAGAGGAAGCGTTGCTTAGGTCGATACTTTGGCCACTGCGTCTTCGAGTAGCATCGTTTCCATGTGTTACGCCGGGTCGGCTTTGCGTTCCAGTACGAGCATTTAGCGTAAGGTTAAGAGGTTGAGTATCAATTTTCGAGCCCCCCGCCTCGATCGCACGCCGCGGCCCGCGGGTGATGGCGCCGTCGTTGTGCCAGAGCGTGAATCATCGACAGGCACGACGGCTGGGTCACAAAACCGAACCAAAACATTGTCCTCTTCCTATTAATAGAGTGGGCACACACAGCGGCAGTAGTCGGGCCGCCGGTTGATTTAGTCGCGCCTTTTCGGTGTGTGGCCCCAAACTTGGGACCAATGCAATGGGAAGCAGCGTCGTTTATCGTTCGTCACCCGCATGGTGGCGGCCAGACGCCAGATTGCCATTTACGTTTCACGCCAACGAATGCGTTCTTCGGCGTCCAAAGGGAGTCGATTTGGTTGAGGCTTTTTGGGAGGGTAATCCTTCCTAAAATGTTAACATGGAGAGTTTGTTGTTTTACGCAACGTTCTCCAAAGAAGCACGCCGCAGTAGGGGAGGCGTTGGCACGTGTGGCAGCATCTTAACTGGTTTGACCTTCACTCTCTTTTCTTCACCACCCGCAGATGTCAAGAGGTGGCCACACGCAAGGAGTACGTCCAGCTCGTCGATTCGGTGCGTGAGTCCGGCGGCGAAGTTAAGATATTCTCCAGCATGCACGTCTCCGGTGAACGTAAGTAGCGCTTAAGGCACGCGAGTAGGGGTTGAGTTCGTTTCCTGACGGGATCGTTTCGTCTTTTAGAACTGGCTCAGCTGACGGGTTTGGCGGCAATTCTTCGCTTCCCGATGCCCGAACTCGAGGACAGCGAAGACGACGGTGACGGCGGCAGCGACGGATCGCACTCGGACTGAAGCAAACCACAATCAGTGTTGCACCGGAATGGTTCGGCATTCCTTTCCAGATGATAGGTTGTCCCATAGGTCTCGTTCTTCGTCCCGATAATCAGCTGCAACGAAACAGATGATGATTGCCTTTATATCGTTTCTTCTTTATTTCACTTAAATTAATGCAACACACACACATGCCGCTCTCCTCTGAGGGGGAACACGTTAGGAGTGTTGCAAAGAGCCTCAGGAACGCAGTACGGGCCAACAGGAGGGCCCACGACGTGCAACGGTTGTATCGCGACCGTAGACTAAATTTTGTTTTATCTTAAAACCGCGACGTAAAGAAGAAGCAGGAACGTCGTCAGCAAGTTGTTTGTTAGGTTCGTTGTTGTAGCAAAGGGATTTTACCACCCGGCAGACGGCAGATGATATTTTATGCGCAAAGAGAACGGATTACGCGAACGGAGACAACGAACGGTAACACGTGTGCCTGCCGATAGGAGACAACATGGAGGAAAAGCATGTAAATACGTATACCACAGATCCTCGACCGCATACACACACACGATCCTCTGGCGAAGCTCTCTTTCGCTTTGAGACTCCACTCTGGGAGCAATCCCAATCGGAACATTCTCCAGCATCCGCCCCTCAAATGGGCGTCCCCAACGGTTCCCATGCCCTCGGATGTCCCACGGAGCCCGTTGAACGATCAGCATTAGAAAAATTTGGTGTTCAATCACGCGTTAAATGAAACGAAAATTCCTGACGCACTCACGCCATCCGTGACAACATCAGTTTGAAGGGTTGGGGCTTTCATTAAACGATTGTTTTATTTTTCTCCGTAAACGCACTTCGTGCTGTATGTGTTTTGTTTCTGCATAATAAATAGTCCTTCTTCGTTTATGTAAGTTCTTCTTTAATGTTCTAATGCTATCTTCCTCCCCGCAACAACTGGGTCAGCCTCTCAACTGCTGGGACACTTTACTGGTTGATCACATAGCCGAAAGCATCAAAAAGAAACCCGGCCAAAGATATGTGTCTGACGCGTTTCCGATTACTGAAGGCACTTAGAGAGGTTATAAGCTCGGCTCATTCGGCGTAACTCGCAGTAGTATTAAGGTCGATTCTAGTGTCCACACGCGCTAAGCGCACTTGTTGAAGTTCCCCGGAGAGACCCCCTCATGAAGAGTGTTTAGTGTTACGTTCTTATGTTTTTCAAAGAATAATCATGTTTCGCGGAACGACAATGAAAGAGTTGATAATGATAAAATGGGTACGATAATAGTAAAAATGAAGTGCTACTGCTCGATATGAGAGGCTTTACAAAATTAGGCTTTCAAACCGAATCAAACAAAAGAATGGTGACCTTACTGTTCTTTCTTCGTCCTAGGTGCTAGGTTTTCGTTTTTCAAGTACATTTCCTTTGCTTAACAGTCTGCTGGCTGGATGCCATGCTCTGAATCGTTGCGCCCTTCGAAGCGTACATAGGAAAAGGCAACTTGGATCAGTTCTATAAGCCACACTCGGTCGTTTTTCTCCTCTCCTCCCCGGTTCGTAGTATTTTTCATCGTCACCTGTGGCGTCACCTTCGGTGCCACGGTGACGGTCGTATCGTAAGTCATTCCACCGGAGATGGCCATGCAAACGAACCCCTCTCGGCGCACACGGTCAGTTTTCCAAAAACTCCAGATCACTGTTTGCCCTAAAAAACGCTTGCTTGGGTTTCGCTCGCGGTTGAGTCGAGTCTTCGAAAGTCCCGCTGCCATTCGCCGCCGTTACCATGGACACCGCCGTCGGCTCGTCTTCAGCGTCCGATTCGTCGGCGTCTTTGATGAGATCCTCTACGTTCACACCGGATGAGGTAAACAGTCGCACGATCATAAGATCGCAATCGTTGCGCACGACCCCGAACGAAAACCGCTCTCGCCCACCGTCCGTAAGCTCGATGAAGCGGCTGCGAATACGGGTCCAACGTTTTGCGCCCAGTGCAATCTCGTCCGTGGGCAGGTAGTGTTCGAGGCAACACTTTTTGGACAGTCGCGATATCTCTTCGATGGTTGCCGGCATCCGTCGGAGCTCGGTCGCTGTCGCACGGTTCCCGTAATCAACGAGCAGCACTTGGTAGGTCGCTTGCCGGTCCCCGGCGCGTACCATCTCTGAAATCACCAACCCACGGCAGTACTTGCCGGTGGAGGCCAGCAGCGCCAAGCAGTACAGCCCGTTGTGTATCTCGCCAGCAGGGATCACTTCAGCCTGGCGTGCTGTTGCCGCGAGCAGCTCCTCCATGTTGCGCAGTGCGTCGAAGCTGTTCTTAATCTGAATGTAAAACTCGGCCGGCGAGTTGACGTGGCTGACGTGCGCCTGATCGTCGCTCTCGTCCAGAAGCCGACCTTCGTCGCTCAACATGTAGAAAGACGAGCTCATCGAGTCGCTCGAAACGCTACCGCAGTTCACGCCGGTTCCCTTTTCGCACAACGCCACCAGCTGGTCGACAATGTTGCGCCCTTCGTAGAACAGCTCCACCGTAGCGGCGACCGGCCCGGGAGAGTGAAGCTGCACCGTAAACACCGTTTCGCCCGTCGCTGCGAGTTGGAGAAACTTTTCCTCTGCGGCCGCCGACCAACCACGCACGTTTTCCGGCAAACGCAGCGTACACTTGGTGCACAGGCGGGCCAATTCGGCAATGCTCGGTTCGAGCTGTTTCAACTTCTTCACCACCGACGTGTTACCGTAGTCGATGAAGAACACCTCGTACTGCCCCGCGCGCGGAATGTTGAGCAGCTTCACGCGATACCACAGCGCGTCATCCTCGTACTCGGCGATACAAAACATGCCCACGTGTGGCTCCTGGACGTCGGGGAATTTGCTTACGTCCGACAGATAGTTCGACATCGTATCGAGCGGATAGATGTCACGCTCGAGCTGTAGGTAAAACTCCGAGATCGAGTCGATGTGGCTCGTGAAGCACTGCTGGCCACCGGAAGGAACGTAGAGCATGCGCGCACCCAGCTTTTTCTCCACCAGCAGCTCCGCGATGTCCTTCTCCCCACTCCGCACACCGATGTAGTGGATGCCCTGCGCTTCGGCCAGGAACTGCACCTCCACTTCGTCCAGCGAGCGCAAAATGGTCGTTGCTATCTCCTTCCAGGTGGCGGGTTTCTTTCGCACACCAGTGTGGCGGCGCCCGTCAACGGGAGCACCCTGCGGGGCCACCGGCTGCAAGAGCATTGCGCACTGTTTGGCGTAAATTTTCCAACGCATCAAATCGTCGTTAATGTCGCGCAGCGTACACTTTTTGTTGCTCGTCACAATGTCCGTGTGGCCGTAGTCGACGAACTGGATGATCAGATCATCGTGGCTGTCGATGATCAGCGCCCGGTACCACAGGTCATCGGCAGAGTACTGCGCGATGCAGTACCGATCGGCTGAAAAATCGCGCAATGGTGGCAGCGACGAGGCAATGATTTGAAGATTCTCCTGCAGCTGGTGCAGATCCGGCACGTCACTTCCGAGCTGCAAAGGTAGCGAACAAATTAAGACAACCGACGACGTGTTTCAGCGATCTTCCTTTGTATCGATGATATTCCTCACCTGAATAAACAATTGGCTCGGGTTATCGACGTGACTAATACGGGCCCGGATCCTCTGGTGCTTTCCCTCGTGGTCTTCCACCGACGGACGCACCACCGCCCCCGGAACGGGCGTTACCGTCTGGCGTTGGTTGAAAATGGTCTCATAGTCCATATCCACCACCAGCTGCTTGTCCTTCAGTACGCTCACGATGCTGTAATCGTTCGACGTGATGTCCACGATCCAGATGTCGTTCCGGAAGTCGATCACCTTCAGCGTCAACTCGTGTCCGTCCGTAAGCTGTGTGATTTCCACCTTCACGCGCTCCTCCTCCACGCTACCGATCGTGCCCATCGGAAGGTACACTTTGTGGGCGAACGCAGCAAACTCGGCAAAGTGGCGCTCCAGCTGCTTCAGCTCACTGTGCTTCGCGTACTCAAGCAACCCGTAGTCCACCAACTGTACCTCGATTCGATCGATGTCCTGCAGCGACACGACCTTCGCACGATACCAGCTACCGTCCGTGGCTCGGCAGGCACACATCTCGTTGATCGCCAGACTCGCCAACGGAACGTGTTCCCGCTGCCGTTCGTAATATTCGAACAGATCATCCATCAATTTCGTGATCTGATCGCTCCATCGGACGTTCTGTACGTACAGACAGTTTGTGGACTCCACGTGCGTTACGAACACGTTGAACTTTCCCTGCAGGACCGGCATTTGTGTGATCGCGGGCAGCGTTTGGCTCGTCAGTGGCGGTACCAACAGCGAGAGAATCAACCTAAAACGGTGGATTTTATCATTAGAACTCACTGTAGACATCGCGTGCCGCTCGTAATGCGTACTTTTCATCGTCCGATACATCGATCACCTGAGCCACGCAGTACCGATCAAGGTGTTTACTGCGCACCTCAGCCACCACCGAGTCCGCGTGAGCATCACAGCCATCCTGGCGGCAGTTGAAGATCGCTTCATGCCCGTACAGCTTCACCCGGAAGTGGTTCAAGCTCTGCAGTTCAATCAGCTGCACCTTCAACGTTTGTCCCTTGAGCCGTGTGAGATCAATATCTAAAAACGTGAGCGATGGAGCAGATTAACGGATGCCGAATTCAAGTAAGCGCCATCCTAAACCATAACATACCAACAAAAACCTGTGCCACCAACCCATCGCCCATGAGCCGGGTCTTCAGGTCCTGGCCTTGCGACTCCAGCTTGCACTGATGCTTGCCGTCGCGCAGCTCCAGAAACAGGGCCTCGATTGGCCACTCGTTGCTAATGTACGCATCGATGCGACCCTGCATTTGCTTCACGTCGCACAGTAAGCGTACGCCGATCAGTGAGCAGGCGATCGCTAACGGTCCGTACCGGGTGAAGCGACGCTCCATCATCCACAGATCGTTCGGTGAGACGACCAGCTTATTGCCATCGTCCACCAGTTCTACCTTGTACCGCTGGACGGTTTCGCTGTACTTCAACACACGTCCCCGGTAGTAAGCGTTGTGTTTGGGATGGCGCACGACGACGAGAGCCCCGGTGGGCAATTTGGTGGCCCGTGGATCAGTGGAAGGTGCATTCTGGACGAGTTGGTGGTGCTGTTGTTGGATGGTTTTGTTGCGATAGTGCGTCTGCATTGCCTTCATCAGCTCCTGGTAGCGATCCTCGTCCGTGCGCAGTCGAACGCTAAACTGTTCCGGTGAGTACCACCAGGACAGGGTTACCGCGAGTTTCGTGTTCATTGGGACGATCTGCTCCGGTAGAGCTGCGGTATTGCTGAACGGTAGATAGTCATCCGGAGATACGTTTGCCGGTTGCGTTGCTTTTGGGCTGTAAAACCATGCGAGTCACAAGAGAATAGAGGTGCATTTTAGCGAATAATTAAAATTCTTGGAAGTTCATCACAAAGATCAGACAATCGGAGCAGAGAAAGATCCACCGATCGAGGGTCAGTCACGCATTAAATAGCTACAACGATCGCACGCACCTCTCGATGGTCGCTGGAGCGTGATGCTGTTGTTGATGGTTAGTAGTTGGCTCCACACTCAGTGCATCCGATGCCATACGATTACTGCGCTTGTATTCTTTATCGTGTTCCTGGTAATCGCAGCGATCATCGTGCTCGTAGTAGTACGGTGTTTGGGTTCTTAGAGAGAAGAAAAAAAGAGGAACATAATTCACCGGGCCTTATTCGCTCCCTTTTACAAGCTTCTTACCGTTCCTTGTTGAACCTTGGAATGTCAGTACGTGCTACTGGCGTATTTGCGGCCTCAAGCGCGGTAATCCCAGTGCCGCCCGACAACCGTTTTTTGTCTTGCGGCAGTTGCTTTTCAACGGCCGTGTTGCTGGGAGGGACATACCCGGAGATCCGTGGTAAACTTCGCAGAAAGCTTCCACCGACCGTTGCCGTCGTTGCCTCTTGCAACTGGTCGTATCCCGAGCTCTGATTTCCGGGCGGTGGCCCAATCCACTCTTCGCTCGTGAGATCAATACAATCCGCCTGCGATGATGAAACACCGCTCGATGAGAGCACCTTGCCCGATTCCGCACTTTTGTTCATGGCTGCCGCGGGCTGTTGCTGCTGCTGCTGCGGCGCACTCGAGTTGTTGGCCACGGTAGGGGGGCCTTGCTGTTTCGTCGCGAATAGCTGTTTTTGCTGCTGACTATTTTGCTGCTCCTTGTTGAACTTGATCGGGTGTTTCAGCTTCAGCAGCTTCTTGGACACGTTCAGAACGGGCGCTTCGGACTCGTCGAGCAGATTCACGATCGTACGCCCGTCGCGCACCTCACACACGATCAGCTTGAACGGTTTTCGCTCGCCGTTCGACCGTTCCGATAGCATTTCGAGCTGAGGCGTCGACAGTTCACCGCTCGTTGCGTCCTCGAATCCCTCGAGGCAGCACTCGTAGGCTTCCGGGGGTTGGTGCGTAAAATTGACCGATAGGCGCCGCAGCTGGGCTCGTTCCACGGTGATTGTATTACCGTAATCGACCAGGCGCACCCGCAGCTTGGGCACCGTGTCGATCACCTCCACACGGTAAAAGTCTTCCTGACCGAGGCCCACGGCAAGCGCATCTCCGACGTTCACGGCACCTGGTACAGCGGCGGCCGGCACGCCGTTTCCTCCCCGGCAGTGCACTATCAGCTCGTCCATCATCCGATCGAACGCGGCCACATTGTCGAGCGCGTGAACGAAAAACTGCGCGCACGATTCAATGTACCGAATGACCACCTGACAGCTGGCCCCTCGGACCAAACTGCCCGGTGGGGGGAATTTGTACACGTTGGCCTTACACAGCGCCACCAGCCGATCGAGGATGCTCTCCCCGGTGGCGTCGTACAGCTCACAGTACGACACGAACGCGACCCCGTCCGGTGGCATCACTTTCAACGTGAGGGACGTCTTTGGCGCGACGAGCCGAGAAAACAGACCAGCCACGTCGGCGTTCGCCTCCTCCAACCGGCCGGCTCCGGCCAGGGCAAAGCGCGTGGAGAAGATTTCGTGTCGCAAAAATTCAGCAGGTATTTCGTACAGGTGCGTCGGTTGGACCGTCTCCGAGTGGCCGTAATCGACGTACGAAACAGTGCACGCACCGTCGCGCCCGATTCCCGTGATGAGCGCCCGGTAGACGGTGCGGTTTTGGGTGTAGCGCGCCAAACAGGCCATGCCAAGCTGAAGCTTCCGCGTGATGGTGCGCAGTGGAACGCGGGCCAACGCGTTCATCATCTGCTTTAACGAGGCTTCGGCCGCCCGCTGCTGCACCATGAACTGTTTTGGACCATTCTGGACGTACGAAACGGTTACCTCGTAGAGCGGGCCAACGTTGAGGGTGCTGGCGTTGAACGTTAAGCTACCACCTGGTCCCGTCGGTGTCGAGCGTCCTCCGGTGGTAGAGCCACCGCCGGCAGCGGCCGACATTCGGAGTACTTCGTGTTTGCGTGTTTGGCTGCTGGACCGAGACGGAGCACCAGAGAGGCGCGGTTGCCGTAAAGTTCCGTTCGTCCCATTAGAATAGGCTGCGTCCGGCTGCTGGCTGCCCGGCTCATCTACCAGCTGCTGCGGCGGATACCCATACTCGCCGAGTGCATTTCGGTTTGGGTTCGGTGTGCGCAGTGAACGTGCCGGTTTTAAATTTTTGGCCGCCTGATAGCGATTGACATTCATTCTCGGTAACTGACCGTTTTCCTCCTCTGCTGAGAGGGAAAAAATTAGTTCCCGAACGCAGCCACGACAATGGCGACCAACTTACCGCGCAGAGCCTGCTTAGTGCGATGAGACGGTGTTTGTTGGACGGTTACCGGAAACTATTCGTTTTCGCTGGACGCTGGAAGAAGGTACACTATCCGCTCTCACGCGTGTCGTGGACACATCGTTCGTGACTTTTTCCTTTTTCCCTTTCCCTGAAAAAGGAGAGTTTTTTCTCTGCGCGGCTGCAAGAAATAAAAAAAAGCAGAAACAGTGAGCCACCGGTCTCTAGCGGCACTTACATTCCGATGCGTGGAAAGCACGGTAACACACAATTGAAATTATCGACGCACGCACACACAGCACGCGGGCGCGGATGGAAAAGGTGTCAGTTTAACGCATCGCTTGCCGTCTTGTGTGCAATCCGTTCCGTTCGTTTTTCTGCTGACCAGAGGAGGCGTCTGTGCCGTTATTTCGATGTCCGGCGATTTGTCTTTGAAGCGGAATCGGTGTCCATGAAGAAAAGAAATCATGTCTTCACTCACTACCCACCGTTCGTTGCTATGTTCGATATCGATTGCCTCGATCAAAAGAAGGTTATCTGGTTAGATCAGGCCGATCCGCACCACAAAGCACATGCTGCGCTGGCACGATCATCCTTTCAGTACAATATTTATCCTTCTTCAACAATTACGTCGGAATTACCCTCCGAGTATACGTGTTACGGAGTGTTTGCAGATTAAAAATACAACCAACTATTCATTCGCTAACCATGCCGCCCAGCTTTCCGGCATTTGCATTCAAACTCCTATCAGAACAATAGGTCCGCGCGTTTAACCTGTAATCGCACCATTTCATCTCTAAGCTTCCGAGTACTACTACTTTTTGGTGCAAATCTGTTCAATGGTCACTGCGAAAAGAGGTCCCGGGTCCCTTGCACTTACCCAATAGCGCGTGAAACGGTTCGAAATATACTTTCGCGGATTGCGGAATGTGATCGCCTTCGATGATCGTGTTGAATCTCGCTGCGAAAACGTTTTCTCCGACTAGAACCACCGACGGAATGCAACAATTTGATAGTGCAGCGAATGGGAGCGAATACTTCAAACCACCATATGGATATCATATGGGAACTCGAGGGAGAGAGAACGACCAAGGCAGAGAGGGAGAGAAAGAGAGAGAGAGGAAGAGAGCGTAAAATGGATCCATATTAAGAGAGAATCACACGCAAGTATCGAGTCGGTCGGTTTCAAGTCGGTTTGAAAGTACGAAAATTAGCTGCTTGTCTTTTATTTCTGAAATTTTCGTTAGAAAACTGCTTAATATATCTGTAACCATAGATTAAGGAGCATTGTAAACACCCAATTCTCTTCATTGATGTGTTGTATACTTTTAATTTTGATTGTTTTATTCAAAGAAACACAAGTATGTAGTAACGAACACCCACTGGTAAACGGGAGGATTCAACGAACATTATTTTAGTTCAAAATTGTTAGATGTAAAAGATTACTCTAGAATTAGCTACGCTATTGGTTTGTGAGTGAGCTGGACTGCCATTTCGTATTTTACAATAATCCGTGGCTGTTGTAGTTCTTAAAACAGGAATAACTTAAGTTTTGTTAAACGGTGCTGTCAAACGGCGGAAGGACGGATTCAAGAGAAAGAGTGAAGAAGAAGCAGCATCTGTCAAAAACTTTGCACTCGCGTCTTCGCTTCTCACGGTGCTTTTCGGTCGCGTCTAAACGATCCCTTTTGTGGTTCCTTGTAAACGACGAAAAGTATAGCAAAACAAGAAATCATCTTCGCAGTTCCCCAAATCGATTCTTAGCAATTGCTCAGCTACACAATGTCGGGAATCGCAGTTGCGCGGCTTGGCGAAGAACGTAAAGCTTGGCGGCGAGATCACCCCTTCGTGAGTAAACGCTACGCCGTGGCCATTGTTAGGGCAGTCTGCTCCGCCGTGTCGTCTTTATATTAACCTAGTTTTTCCATAGGGATTCGTTGCCCGCCCAGTCGCAAATGCCGACGGCACCCTGAATCTGCTGATCTGGGAGTGTGCCATTCCCGGAAAGAAAGGGGTAAGTAGTTATTGCTTCGTAGCCTGCGTTGGTATGATCAAGAGCCTTTTTTCATTGGCCTATACACATCTTTTCCGCTCGTAGACTCCGTGGGAAGGTGGATTGTACAAAATCCGCATGATTTTCAAGGATGATTACCCGACCAGCCCGCCCAAATGTAAGTTTGAACCACCGCTGTTTCATCCGAATGTCTATCCTTCCGGCACGGTGTGCCTATCGCTGTTGGACGAAGAAAAGGATTGGCGCCCGGCCATTACCATCAAGCAAGTGCTACTGGGAATTCAGGATCTGCTAAATGAACCGAACATCCGGGATCCGGCACAGGCTGAAGCTTACACTATCTACTGGTGAGTATCTGTTCACATTCCATCATATGTTTTTAGCTAACATGGACTGACTACTGACCTATGTTCATTTGTATGTTTCGATTTCAGTCAAAATCGTTTGGAGTATGAAAAACGTGTTCGCGCCCAGGCACGAGCTATGTCCTCTTATGATTAAGATTGCACGAAACTGAAAGGGTGCCAGAACAGGCCAATTATAATCACAATTTCAGTTGAATTCAATAAAATATTTAAGAACCTCACTGGCAAACACAAGTTCGTAGTTATAATTTTTACGCAATCCTTGTATCGTGTACCACAAACTTAATAACAAATACTCTGTTTATGCACATCTATTTTGACAACAATTTACTATCCTTTGCCAGATTTCGAGCACAGATTTCGCCGATGTAAGATTGAACGAGTGAAAAGTAATGAACGAAGGGAGAAAAGGCTTTTTTCATAAATCATTTTTTTTGTGTTTGATGCAACAAACGTCCTCTTACTCTTGGAAACTCTACCCTTGGATAATGGTAAAATGTAAATTTCTTAGTCGCAGAGTAAAAATATTGTTTCTCAAACACAAAAGAACAGCAGCATAATACACATGACGTACAGATTCAACCAATCAGATCACAGCTTTTTTCCTATTTTCCCACCATTTTTCAATATTGTCGCGCGCGTATTCCTCACATACCCTGCAGCATTTTCACCGGGAGAAACGGCCTCGCAAAAAGCGCATCTGCCGGCTGCATCGAAAACAAAAAAGACCATAACCTCCCGCCATTCGGTGTTTTGAGCGTTAGCTGACGGCTGCGGCTTGTTGTTCGTTTTTATCGCATCGCATCGCATCATAATCGACGTTGATTTCGGCATTCTACCAAAGGAACGATGGCGGCATCTTTTGATCTCGGCGCGATAACTAACGCGCTGTCCGACCTTGACCAGAACGGCGTCAAATGGGTTGGAAAAGCGTCCAAATGGGGCACCGTTGCAGAAGGTAAGGGCCACTTTTCGGCAAGCTGCCACCAACCGGTCGGTTCGCTCAACGTGGTTTGTTTCGGAATGTTTGCAGCACAAGAACTGATCGACGCAATAGCTGCTTGTACCGACATGCGTTTTCTGAACCTCGAGGGCAACACGCTCGGTGTTGAGGCCGCCAAGGGGATTGCGAAAGCGCTCGAGAAACACCCGGAGCTGCAGCGCGCCCTTTGGAAGGATCTGTTTACGGGCCGCATGAAGGAAGAGATCCCGATCGCATTGAAAGCACTCGGTCAGGGCATAATCACGGCTGGCGCCAAGCTAACTGTGCTCGATTGCTCCGACAATGCGCTCGGACCGAACGGAATGGTGGGATTGGTGGACCTTCTCAAGAGCTCTACCTGCCACACACTACAGGTTGGTAGCTAACGGTTGACGCTAACTGGTCATCAGTAATATATGTAATTCTCCCCATTTCAACACGCCTAAAGGAACTAAAATTGAACAACTGCGGACTTGGGATAGAGGGTGGCACTATGCTGGCGAAGGCACTGCTCGAGGGTCACGCCGGTAGCCTGCGGGTTGGGAAACCGCTCTCCTTGAAGGTGTTCATTGCCGGCCGAAACCGGCTCGAGAATGCCGGTGCGAAAGCGCTCTCGGAAATGTTCGCCACGGTCGGTACGCTGGAGCAGATCGAAATGCCGCAGAACGGGATCTACCATCCGGGTATAACGGCCCTATCGGAAGCGTTTAAAGAGAATGTGAACTTAAAAATCATCAACTTGAACGACAACACGATCGGACCACGTGGTGCTGCTGCACTGGCCGAAGCCCTACCCGCCCTGCAGCAGCTACGTGAGATAAACTTTGGAGACTGCTTGCTGAAGACTAACGGAGCCACACTGATCGGTGAGGCAATCCACGAGTCGCATCTGGAGCTGGAAGTGCTGGACTTTGGGTTCAATGAGATCGGTCCGGACGGCGGATTTGCGCTGGTCAATGCAACCGCCAACAAAGACCGATTGCGTTCGATAGTCCTGAATGGGAATTCGTTCGGGGACGAGTGCTGCGAGCAGATAGAGGAACTGATGCATGACTATGGACGGATAGAGGCGTTTGCCAAGCTTGATGACGATGGTGGCGACAACGAGGATGCTGAGGAAGAAGCATCGGAAGACGGCGGCAGTGAAGAAGATGAAGAAAACGAAACGGATGAGGACGACGAAGAAACGGAGGACGAAACTGCCGAAGGGTATGATGAAGAGCAGCGCCAGCAACGCGCGAGTGACACTGAGGTAGAAGAAGACACGGAGGAGGCGTTGCTGGTACGCATGAAGGAACATATGATGGCACTGGCGACCAACAATAACGACACCTCGACGGTTTCGATCGATCTCGATGCCACGCTTCCGAACACGGTCGACTCCTTCTGCCGGGTTCACTACCCTCCAGAGACAATGTTTCTCGGCTTGCCGGACGCCGACAAGGTGGCTGCTTTTCGGGAGTATCTCAGCACCGTGCCGCAGCCAGACTATCTGGTGCACGTGGCGTTTACGATTCTCAAGTGCTCGGAATTGGCCGAACGGAATCCGGAAGCATTAAGCGTGGCCGTCGCCCTCTACCAGGATGCGTTCAAGTTTGCGCAGGCCAATCGACGGCTGAAGAGCTTACGGAACTTTGTACTCATTCAGCTCGGTTTGCTCAAGTGCGAAGACCGCAGCTTCAAGCCGAGCTACAACGTGCAGAGCTGTCGGTATGCGCTTCGGGCCGCCCTGCAGCAGATGGTGGCACCGGAGGACGAAAATTTGATTTTCTCCACATTCCTCGACGGGGGCCGATAGAGCCGGGAAGGCATTGACTTTGTAAATTGATTATTAATATTTAAACAACTGTTTGAAGGCAAAAATAAACAAAGCAAGCTTACAACGATAAGCGCCACAAGCGCATTGTGTCCACGGAACGATCGCGAAACAAGAAATTCCTAATCCGAAATGGTCCAACTAACACGTGACACGAACATTGGAGGTGGTCTTTCCACTTCATGCTGCTTGTTGTCGATGGATTGTGCCGCGACCGGATAGTACCTTCTCCGTAATTCGACCGTGCTGCGGTACACGATGCTCGCTTCTCCGTTGGTCGTATCGTAACAAAGATGGGCTGCAGTTGCGTAGTAAACGGGCTCCATTCGCGGAACGCAGTAGGCGGCGGACACCACGATATGATCTTCACAGTCCGCGTCCCAGTTGGTCCCACTAGTGGTGAGAAATTGTTCGACCGTATCCGGGATGATACGCTCACTTCTTCTGCAAAGCAAAAAAGGACGTTAACTGGAAACTGGCTCATCCCGCGAAAGATCTTGTCTCACACTCTCATCGATGAACCGAAGACATGGACAGCCAGCTGCGATTCGCGATCTTCGTCATCGGCCGTGGCAGTTTCGGTGGATGGCTTTTTGTAGATGATCGCCGACACCATGTGCCGCTTGCGGGATTGATTGATGACCGGCACCGGAAGTTCGTTGTTGTTCAGATCTGTAAAAAAGCACAGGCTCAGTGGTGGCGGAACGGACGAGAAACGCCTACGGGGTGTGCGGGTTTGCTGTGGCGTGGAGCGTGGCTCCAAACACTGCATGCGGGCCATAAATGGATGCAATAAGGCCATCGTTAGAATGGGGAATGGTTTCGGATTTGGGACACTCCAAAAGGCGATAAAATAATGCAAACGAGCTTTCTGGAGCACCGACGGGAGCAACAACAAGATTCGAGATTTTGACACTGAACGGTCAGTTCATCAAACGTGTTGAGGCTTTTTTAAAAAATGGCGCCACTTACCTGTTGTTCTGTATTGAACACATATCAAATCGTTAGCTATCGTATGAAGATATAACTTTGTTTTCCCGATGATGCAGGCCATTTAACTCAGGTAGAAAGAGAACCACACGATCGAAGAAAACTGACCAGAAAAGCTGAAGCGCGGATTTTCTCCATTTCAGTAGTGATGGGAAAGTTTTCTGAACTATACGCACCAGCAGAATGATTTCTATATACTTTTTAATAAGTTTTCCCGACAAGCGTTTATTCTTTTCTCAAATTCACTTCCAAAATGTGTGACAATCACACGGACATTATCTACCTGTCGAATTTAAACACTGGCTAACGTTTTCCATGTGAACAGCGTAGAATCATTGCTCAATAAGGACACCGTCCCCGTTCGATTGGTTATCGTCGGACGATTTTTCCGACAGCAACCGACGCCGTAGAAAGATTTGCATTAGTTCGTTATTGCCACTGATCGGTGTGATGCGTCGAATAGTTCGCTCCTGCACCCCACAACCCGCATGTTGTCCACTGGTATCGGTTCCTCCGGTTTGTCCTGCATCATTGTCGAGTACGATCGTCGGTTGGCAAACTATTAGCGGAGTGAGGCGTATACCTCCGTCGCCACCGTACTGAAGGGTGGGCGAAGGTGTGAAGGAAATGGTGGACGGAGGCGAACTAGGGTGTGGCTTCATTCCACAGGACTCTGGCGTCGGTTGCATTTCATTCTCTGTCGAACCATTCCTTTCCGAACCACCTCTCGAAGACTGACTTCCCAACAAACCCACCCGGAGGACATTCATCTGTCCATCGCGTTCGTTTTGCAGCACGACTAGCCTTTCATCGATGGTCATTCGCTCCGAGTCGAGCTTCATGATCGCCGCATCGATTTCGATCTTGCGTTGTAGTAGCATCATAGATTCCAGATCACACGATTGCAGTTTGTCCATTAAGGTGGCCAAGGTTTGAGCTAATTCTCGTGGCAGAAGAGAGGCAGCTTTCGCCACGGGCTGAGGCGATGGCGGAATGGCCGGAACTGTTTCATTGCACGATGCCGTGGTTGGAATTGTGGCGCCACTTGTAACTTCTCGAGAGCTGGTGCACTGCGGTGCGGAGTTGAATACGTGGTTTGTGGAACTGTCCGTGTGGAACCGACGAGGTGTCTCCCGCACATGTGTATGTTCACGCGTCGGGGAAAGATCCTGGGTGTCCTCTGCTGGAGCATCACCTGGAGGTAAATTTGCTTTTTTTGCTTGAGAACAAGGCTCATTACTGTTCTCAGTACTTTCTCGCCCAAGATTATAACGTGCATTCTGCTCCGGACCATGGTCAGCTTGATCACGTTGATTCAAGTTTTCCACTACAGGATTCCTTTTGTCTGCGTGTTCCGTTTCTTTTTCTGATACGTTGATTGTTTCTCCTGTGTGTGGTTCACTTTCTTCCTGTGCTGTTAGATTGTCTTCAAGATTATTTTGAACGCTAGCTGCACTGGTCGGTGAATTCCATTCAGCTGATGGTGTGAGTGGCGGTAGATTGTGTACTTGGCCGTTTCGAATCGTTTCGTGCTGTAGTACTGGGGCATCAATTGTTACGCTCTGATGTGGCTCGTTTCGAGCCACTTGCTTGTCTGGTTGCTTACTGACCTTCTTTGTCGCAGCGATTCCCCTCTTCGAAGAAGGTGGTTCTAATTCTTTCGCTGAAGTATCTTTCACTCTTTTATATCGTTTTTTGTTTTTCCCAAATTTTCTATTTTCCTTCTCAGAAGGATTGCCATGTACAGCGGAGAGGGAACCGGTCTCTTGCTGTGGTGCAAGATTGTCTTTATCAACCGAAGCATCTGCCAACGTCGTTGCATGCGGACTGTCCAATCTTTCTACTAACATTTCCGCCACATTGTTAGTCCCAAGAACGTCTTTTTCTGTAACCGAAACGTCCCCTCTTTGCTCTGAACGAACATCACTTTTTGCCTTAGGCATAGCACTGGTCACATCAACGGGCAGACAAACGTGTGCTTCATTTAATGAAGCATTCTCTACCTCTTTGGATGGTAATCGATGTGATGTCGTGTAGTTGTACTTTGATAGTAGATCTCCTACCTTCTTTTTGAAAGCATCCTTCGAATGAGGAACGCTGAGTTTCCTAGGCTCGGAGCGATCGCAAATCTTAGCGGACAAAGCATCGACGGATGCTGATGAACTTCGTGTATCCTTCGAAGGTGAGGGATCGTTTTGCGGAACGGTGTTTTCAAGAGTTGCATCACTCGTAGCCGCGTTAGCCACTTTATTTTGATGGTACGCCTTAATGTCCGCGGGTTTGACTATCCATGGGAGACGAGGCTTTCCACGGAATCGTTTCTCCGTGTCCTCATACTCGTACGTTAACTGAAAACCGCCCTCGGATGCGTACTGATCACCGATAGCTACATCAAGTTGTCTGGACGATGGACTACCGATTCCTGCCGGTGTCGGTGACTTTGTTCGTGGATCATCCAAACCCAACGGCTGTCTCGGGTAACGATCGTGCTCCACACTATCCGACCGTCGCCCGGGGAAACGTCTCCGTGAGAAACGGTTCGCATTTTTATGTGCCCTAGTGTTGTTGGGGCTATGGTACGCATTGTCACTTCGCATCGGCAGACCGGTGCCAATTGCTACCGGTGTCGGTGATTTTGTGCGAAGCTCACGATCCGGCGTAGGTTTGTGTTGTTCATGCTTCGTTCGTCGAGCTAGATTTGGCTTCGTCTTCGTAATGGCTCGACGTACGGTGCCCAGACTATCTCCACACCTATTACTACTATTGTTTCGTGCCCGACCATGCCCTTTCGGTGTGACGCACGTGATCGGCACGGGAGTAGGCGATTTCGTGCGAAGCTCTTCCGTTTCGGGTGTTGCAGCGTACGTGCCCGTCACACTGAGACCCAACGACGGAGGGTTACCATTATCCGGCGAAGGAATACGAGTTCTCTTACGACTGCTCGAAGCGGTACCATTTTCGTTCCGTTTCAAAGCATCTCTAGGTGCAGCCGATGATGTCGTCGTAGGTGTTTTTGTATTTTGTCGTTTAGCATCCAAGTGTGGAGTTCTGCCAACAGGACTCTTTTTCTCGGCTGCTGATTGATCTCCCTTCGGCAGTGTGGTTGGTGTTTTTGGAATCTCTTTTGTCTTAGGCCTATTCTCGTTGTTGCGAGGAACAACGATGTTGGCATCGGCCGGAGTGGATGACTTTAGGTGGTCGCCATCATTAGACTGTTCGATCGTTTTTGGTTGCTCTACAACGTAGGGGTGTTGAGGCAGAAGCACGTTCAAAATAGCGGGAAATGTATTGGCTTCTGCTACGATAGATTGCTCCACGATCATATTTGAGTCCAGCAGAATGTCACTTGTTCGCGTTTCGCGAGAATCGCTAACGGCTGAAATGTTACTCTTTGAGGAATTTAATGCCTGTGGATTATGCCAATTAGAAACCAATTCCGCTTGGACGTTCGCCGGAATACTTGTTCGACTCATTTCCCATTTTTTGTTCAACTCCTCCACCGTACTAATTCTAGGGAACGTTCCCAGATTTGTCGTTGCTGTTACCGGCTCAATGGGCGTTTCGCCTGTGGCAGGAACAATGGCAAGCAACTCTCCTTCAGAGTCACTCGAGAGGTCTACAAAACTAACAATAGCACTTTTACTGTTATTATCCAACAAAAACGTAGCTTTTTGTTCTTCGTTTATCGAGTTTGAGGCGTCCATCGGCACAACCGGTTCATCATCGATGGTCTCCTGTCCGTGAGCGTTTAGGTTGAAGAAATCAAAGTCCAGCACGTGACCAATTTGCTGGAGCAACGCAGACGGTATCTGATTCGCGTCGATCGCTTCATCGGGACGGACATCACCGGTTTCTTGAGGCGGTCGGCCAGACGCCGCCAAATCCTTCAGTTGGCGGCGTACTTCGGCCCGTAGTTTTTGACGAGCATGATTCATAAGTGCTGTCGCATACTTCCCACCAGGATTGTTGATCATCTGCTTCAGGCTGTTCTTGCTCATCGCAGCCAGTTCGTTGATTAGTTTGCGCGTGACTTGCTCGGCGTTCCGTTCCAACAGGAAACGCGATCGCTCACTGGCAGCTGATGTGGTAGGTGTAGAAACGGCTGCCTTAGGAACAGGATCGGTAGCCGTGTCCGGCTTTGTGGATAGCTCAGTATCAATAGGCTTCAAGGTGGAAGAATTGTCTGGCTTCGCCGCCGCGATTGGTGCAACTTTCACAACATTCGGTAACTCCGAACAGGAAGTGACTTCCGTAACGCTGGCAGGGTTCGAAATCATTTTCATTGCTTCAGCCATAATTAGCCGATTGATGAGTTCGCCACGCTGCTTGGTGTAAGCCAACGTACATTGCGACGTATCCTGCACTGCCATAATGAGCTGACTGATGAGTTCGCCGTGCGGTTCGGTGTAAACGGTCGGGTGTTGCGGCGAAATCTGCAATCAGCAATGTATTGATTGTATTGTAAAACTTTTGATCTTTAGCTCAAGTCAACAAAATTACATCGAAAGATCCGCGTTTCCCGGGCATCGCTGCATTTTCGGCCAACCTGGTAGCTTCCCCATGGTCGGGAGTAGGATGATCGCTCGTTCCGGTTGTTCTGTGTTAAAAATGAGTTCGAATTTCCATCAATTATAGGGATTTGTTATGATCATCTTGCTTCTACTTACTGTCCACTAGCCGTCGCATCGGTAGCCGGTGGTAACTGATCAGTTGGAGGACAAGCCGTTGCCGCTGTGGGCTCGATCCTGGCTCGTCCGTCTGGGCGTTCATTTTCTGCCACTTCCGATTCTTTGCGCTCGTATCGGTAGGGATTCGGATCGTAGGTTCCGTGGTGGAGGTCGCGCGGTGGAGAGTTTCTGCGACGGTTTTTCCACTCTCTACTCGATCGTATATAGTCTCCTCGTGCTGGTGATCGACGGAAAGGTGAGCGGCGCGACGAAGGAGATCGCCGTGAAGGGGAGTGGCGTCTCCGTCGACCGTCGCGCGGAGAGGGGGACCGTCGAGATGGTGAATGGCGTCGAGATGGCGAATGGCGCCGTGATGGCGAATATCGAGAGTAGCGCCAGGACGGGGGTGACCTACGCGAAGACTTTGACGAACGACGGCGGTAGCGATCCGAAGATCTATCGTCTGACTCTCTGCGATCCCGGCTTCGTGCGCGATGTCGATCGATTTCCTTCTGCTGCGTTTGCGATTCATTGTTTGCCGGCGTTTGCTCGCTACTACTCATGATGGTGATAGGATCAGCTCAGAAGCAGGCGCCTTCCGAGCGGAACATCCGGTTCCGTTCTTCTGGAACGTTCCCGACTGCCGGTTCCCAATTGCCGGCCTTGGTATACGATGTTACGAATTACATATGTTTGTTTCACTACGCGTTTTAAGTGACAAAGAAGATTTATACAACGCAGAAGCATGTGAACCCGCTACCTTTTGGTATTGTTTTTACACTAAAATCCAGATCCAGGGAACTGTGAAATGCATCGCACGATGTTTGCGGTTCACAGAGCCAATCGGCTGATACGCACATTCGTGCCTAGAATGCCGACGAACAGTGGAGCGTTTCACGTTTGCAACTGATAGTGAACGTATTTTTATTAGTTTGTGATCGTTAAACGTACGCCCTCAGAGAATACGTAAATACAAGTGATATAACAAAATATTATTTACGTGCTTCGCAGATCACCATTCCTTGGGTTTTGCGGAAAGCTGGTTCGACTAGGCCTGATAAACTAAATAAGATTATCAGATTTTCATTTGACACTTCTTTATTTACATTTGTCCTCTGACATCCGAACAACAAAGGAGAAACATTCACACAAACAATTGGTTTCCACCACAAGTATCTGCCAATTTTAGAACCGGTAAGTGCTAAGTGTTGCGGGCTTCGTTGTTTTACTTGGCCTCGGCTTAGCACTACTACAGGCAGAAGCAAATCATCCCGCACAATAAAACGATGTACCGATGGCCGGTACAATGAAGCAAAGTCCGAAAAAATCGTCCTCCGCGAAGGTGAAACAACGTACGAAATCCTCCAGCGGAGGCACTAGCAGCAACAATAACACCAGCAACAACAGTTCCCATCAGCAACACTCGTCCTCGGGGTCCAACAACTCCCTGCCCCACAATCAACTCCCATCCCATTCGCACGCCAAGCAGGCCACACAGCACAGCGATTCTTCCGGGAATGATGCTTCCGGCATGGGACAAGCAAAGGAAAAGGTATTTCCGTTGGCGGGAATGCTCGTTTCCGGTTTATGTTGAATTCTTCGTCCCGTTTTCCGCAGGCATCCTTTAAGGCGTACGCCGGGTTGAGCCCCCGTTCCGTTCGAACGGCCTGGGAGCAGCACGACAAGCAGGAAACCGAAGTGTCGGCGGAAGTGTACGAAAAACTGGCCAAGGACACAACCTACAAACTGTGGGAGCTTGTCAATGTACGTATCTGCGCTCTTTTTGTTTGGCGCATAAACTGAAAATCATGTCTGTCCTATTCCGGCTCCGGCGCAGAACATCAAAACGTACAGCCGACATTCGAGCGGGCGGGTCACGTATAACTTGGTGAACGAGGTCCTGAAAGATTCGGACGTGCCACCGATCGTCGGTGCAAACAGTCAACCGTGGGACAAAATCGAGTACGATGGAGCATACTTTTTCAATACGGTTCGTCTGCAGCCTGCATGAGGAACGCTAGCGTTCTCTTGATTATTGTTCGCCTTTTACCCGCACAGGACGAGGTGCTGGATCTACGAGAAGAGTACATTAAGGACGTTACGATGGAGCAGGACAATGTGCCGGTCCTCTCCACCACCTGGATGGCCGAAGCCGACATTGCGGAGGATTTGATTGGGATGTACAACAACATTTGCGATGGTAAGCAGCGAAATGATGGACCATTGTGTGACCATTTTTTTTAAACCTGCCCTTTCCTGTGTAGCTATTTTTATCGGAGACGATGACTGCTTTAACGCGGCAATCGACATTCTGCGCTGCAATCAGCACACACCGTCGTTGATGAAGTTGCTACTAACGAAATCCATCGAAATGCTAGGATTCGAGTACACCGAGGATACACTGGACCGTTCGCTCGACTATTTGGAAGCATTAACACACAACGATCATATCTCCCATTCCGACCTGACGCTCGAGCTGTGCATGCTCGATCAGCTATTTGTCAACTTGCTACTCGGTCCACCGGGTTACGTTCACTTGAAGCTACTGTCCGGCTCCGGCGAACCGCCAGTGGCGGCCATGAATGGAACCGTTCCTGACGATCAGCAACAACAGCAGCCGCAACAGTTGGATGTAATTTCACCCCTTTTCAACCAATCGATGGCGATGCTCGAGAACAACCTCCCGGCGGCCGATGACTCGAACAATTCCAACTCAAACGCCACGGAAGAACTGTTGCGAAGCATCGAAAACATTAAAGACGGTGCGGATGGCATCGATATTAACATCAAGGACGAATATGAGGCCCTCTTCTCGATGGTGCAGGGGCTGGGCAAGCAGGACGATGCGGCAGTAGAGGGCGAAACGACCGCTGTCACCGGTATTACCGGCGCTGGGTTTCAGGTGAAAACGGAATTCGATCCACAGGCTGCGTACGATGATGCTGCGGCAGCAAACTTTATCGTGCAACAGTCACTAGAATCTCAACAACAGCAACCGCAACAACAGGAACTGTCGCTTCCCGGCGCAATGCTGTCGAGTGATCTGCTTTCCACTGGCCCTCTAGTTCGCGGTGAGGTCAAAGTAAAGCACGAGCAACTACCAAGCACCACACCGACCCTGGTCGATGCCGATCCGGAGGAGAATGTGAGCCTACAGATGTCGGAGAGCAGTGACGGTGCGGAGGAGGTCCACAATCCTAACTCGACGACACTGGAGAGCGAAAACATTACCACGCTGATCTGTGCCGACAGACTGGTGGATCGTGTGTGCCGTGTGATTGGTCTCTACGCCGGCAAGTGGGGGTTCGTGGAGCAGGAGTGCACCTTTTTGCTGGTGGAACGCCTGCAGCGCTACTTTCAGGAGCGCAAAACGACCACCATGGACTGGAACTGGTTGTCGCGCATTTTGCGCGGTTTGTGGGCCGTTGGTGAGTTTGCGATGCGCGAACTGTTGCCGTACTTCTACCAGATCGACAGCCAAGCCGTGCCAGAGTGGCTGGTGCCGCATTTTAGTGTAAGTATGAAAAAGCATTGAAGGGTGGGTCGGTATGTAAACGCTGTTCCTTCCTTCCAGGCTACCGGCATTTTTCTCAACGGGAGGTCAGATATCTTTTTCTACGAGTATTTGTACGACATCTGCGGCGACAGTTTGGGACCGTTTATGCTAAGCTACGAGCGTAAGAAGTGGCAGGTCGGAACAGTGCGAAGCAAGTATTTTAAACTATCCCCTTCTGTTTCAGAATACATCGAAAGCCGGTACTTGAAGTACAACCGGCGTAGGTTGACGATTATCAAGGCGAGCAATTGTTACAAGGTGGTCGCAAAAGTGGTACCACATCTTTTGCCTACGTCCTACGTACCACGATCGAAGAAAACCTCAAAGAAAATGATGCAAACGTGGTTCGAGGAGTGGCAACCGAAGCGATTGCCGGCCGTCGTTCATCCGAGTCAAACTCCGCGAGCGCGGATTGGGTTTCGATTTTCCGGTTGTCGGCCGCTGCCACTGAAAACGGTAAATCGTTCCCGGAACAAGGGTGCGTTGGCCACACCTGCGGCAGCAATCAGCACTGCGGAATTGAAGCCAACCGTCGAGCTATGGAAGAACGCGAAAGTTGTAGTCGGTAAACGGAAGCTTTTGAAGCCGGCAACAAACGAACCGCCAAGGCAGTACGTATTTTGCTACGGATCGTGTACCATGTAGACGAGACGAGTATCGCGAAGTCGGAAATAAATAGGTCCTCCATGGTATCAAGTGGAGCATTTAATTTTCAGGCTATTCCTTTTTGCGTTGAATAAAATGGGGTTTTTGAGTTGTGCAAGAGTTCCCTCACTGTCATCCACGGGAGTGTTTACGGCACACTTGCCCAACTGTCAGACGAGTGCAAATCAAAACAAATTGGTCTCAACGCAACCCTGCCGAACTGTCAACGAACAGATCAACGGCATTCCCGTCCGGCAGCCACGTTTAGTGCCCGAATCGGCAGAAAAGTTCCGAGAAAAAGTTTCATCATCCACATTTTTGGGAAATCGTTCAATCACAGTTAGCCGACGGTAACGATGGTACTCGATCTGGATCTCTTCCGCAGTGACAAGGGTCACGATCCGGCGAAGGTACGGGAGAACCAAACGCGCCGCTTCAAGGATGTGGCCCTCGTTGAGACGGTCATCGAGCAGGACAAGGAGTGGCGCCGGTGTCGCTTCAACATGGACAATTACAACAAAATGAAGAATCTCTGCAGCAAGGAGATCGGGGAGAAGATGAAGAAAAAGGAACCGCAGGGCGACGAGACCGAACCGCTGCCGGACGCGTTGGTGACGGAGCTTGCCGAGATGCAACTGAACTCACTGAAAACGCTTACGGTACAGCAAATCAAGAAGGTGCGCACCCGGATCGATGAAGCGGTGGCCGAGAACGAGCAATTGATGCGCGAAGCAGAAGGCCGGCGTAATGCGGCACTACGTGAAGTTGGGAACCATCTGCACGAGAGTGTTCCGGTGAGCAACGATGAGGACGAAAATCGGGTTGAGCGTACGTACGGTGACTGTGAGCAGCGTCAGCGATACTCGCACGTCGATCTGATCGTCATGATCGACGGTATGAACGGTGACAAGGGTGCGGTCGTTTCGGGCGGTCGCGGCTACTTCCTTACCGGCCCGGCCGTGTTTCTCGAGCAAGCGCTCATCCAGCACTCGCTGCACAGTTTGTACGCGAAGGGCTACACCCCGCTCTACACACCGTTCTTTATGCGCAAGGAGGTGATGCAAGAGGTAGCACAACTGTCCCAATTCGACGAGGAGCTGTACAAGGTGGTCGGCAAGAGCAGTGGCGAGGACGGTGCGGCGGATGAGAAGTATCTGATCGCCACCTCGGAGCAACCGATCGCGGCCTACCATCGCGATGAGTGGATCGCGGAGGCGACACTTCCGATCAAGTACGCCGGGTTGTCCACTTGTTTCCGGCAGGAGGTCGGTTCTCACGGTCGAGACACGCGTGGAATCTTCCGGGTGCACCAGTTCGAAAAGGTGGAACAGTTTGTGCTGACTTCACCCCACGACAATCAGTCCTGGGAAATGATGGACGAGATGATTGGCAATGCGGAAGCATTCTGTCAATCGCTCGGCATTCCTTATCGCGTGGTAAACATTGTTTCCGGTGCGTTGAATCACGCCGCAGCGAAGAAACTCGATCTGGAGGCATGGTTCGCCGGATCCGGAGCGTTCCGGGAACTCGTTTCCTGCAGCAACTGTCTCGATTATCAGGCACGGCGATTGCTGGTACGTTACGGACAGACGAAGAAGATGAATGCGGCCGTCGACTATGTGCACATGCTAAACGCAACCATGTGCGCGACGACACGCGTTATCTGTGCGATCCTGGAAACGCACCAAACCGAGACCGGCATCAAGGTAAGGCGGCCGACGGGTTAGAGCGGCTTCGTGCGACAATTGATGCTGTATTACTCACTCTCGGCTCCCGTTTCGAATCTCCACAGGTCCCGGAAGTGCTGCAGAAGTACATGCCGGAGAAGTATCGTGAGGAGATTCCGTTCGTTAAACCGGCACCGATCGACGTCGAGCAAGCGGCAGCCGAAGCGAAGAAGGCTACCGGCAAGAAGGGCGGTGAGGCGAAGAAATCCGGAACGGCAGCATAAGCACAACCCTCGAAGCAGCTACCACGCAGTAGCATTCGAAGAACGGACGAATTGTTTAATTTATTTCACACTTTCCTCTCATAATCTGAAACGAAACGTTAATGCATTTGTCCGCAAGCCAGTGCATTTACCGCTAAAAGCGCAATACCGATAATAAAGATGCTTTCCTTTTAGTAACTCGCTTCACAATAAGCAAAACAGATGTCTTTTCGTGTTAAATTTCTGTTGAACCGTACGATTGAAATCATGTCATTTCATTGCATACGCTGGAGGGGCTTCCATTCGAAGGGTGTCCCGAAATGACAATGATTTTCTACGGTGCCGTATCAATTCAAAACTTTTTGAACCAAATTTTCGTCCCTCAAAAAAACTTCATGTCTGTTACTTCAGATTCGCAAAAAATATTTTAAAAAACGATTCAGAATGTTTAATATTTTTTAGTCGTAGTGTGTGCCGAGCTTGTTAAGCACGGCTTCTAATGACGTCAATGTGATCGCTCAAGTTTCCCGTTTATGTGGTAAATTAATAAGACCCTTCACAATAAACGAGTAGCTTTCAATCTCCGCGATTGATTCCTGGACAGCGATGACGTCGCACCATGCAGCAACTACTACCTTTCGTTTCGTTGAAATGGAAAAACACTGAGCCGACGACTAATGGGAGAATATGAGTAAATTATTTCCATTTACGCACCACGGTGTAGTGACAAACAGTTAAACGTGACACCAGAAAACCTGTTCTACTCCTGATTTACACGCGACCATTGCCATAGATTTGCATTATTGATCGTAACGAGCACAGAGGTACCGTGCAAAAGAACAAGCAAATATGAGGTGTAAACATAAGTATTGCTTCGCAGTCGTACGCGTGGCTTATGAGCGTAATCATCCAGCCACGACTTTATTTATTTTAAATAATTGATTTAATCTCTCTACTGCATTAGTCCTTCGATGATTGATCCGCACGCTGAATCTCAAATACTGCGCAGTACACGGTTCCGGTTCGTTGTAAGCAATAACTGATAAGGCATAACACGAGGCGCTTACGAGAGTTTGCTTACGATGGATCGAAAATCGCACCGTAAAATAGCAGCATCTTGGTCGGATCGTGCCGAATGGCGATCAGAAATGGGCCCTTGACGCGAAAGTTTACCGGTGGCAACGATCGCTCCATAGCTGTGATCGTCACGGCGCCGCCCTCGGTTCCCCGCTCGTTTACCTCCAGGTCGATCTTGTGCAGCATATCACTAACGTGCAGATTAGCGGCACGATCAGCCTCCTTGTTCGTTTGCAGTGCCCTCAGATTACTTTTGGCGCTATTAAACAGCGCCCGCAAGCCCAGCTGCTGAAGCGCTTGCTTCATATCATAAGAGTTGGTCACGTGTAGGCGTGGAAACTGCACGATAGCCTTCTGGAGGCGCATCTGGCCGATCAGTTGATCGAGTACCGTGGAAGTTAGGCGGGACTGAAGCTGACGGAGCTTGGCCCGATCGGAACCGTTCGGGAGAATCACATACATCGAAGTGGTTCGGTTGCGGTACGGGAAGGCCATGATTCGGGCGTCCAGTTCGTCCGAGTTGTAGTACGGGAAGCAACCGCCCGCGAACATGGTTGGCACCATGACCGGAGGATTCTGGTCCCCGTCGGGGAAGAAGGTTTGGGGTCGCGTGAACTGTGGCTCATTGAAGAACGTTTCCCAGGTACCCTTAAAGTAGAGCGCGTTGGCCACAACCATCTGCGTCGCGGGGCTAAAATCTTCGGCGATAATTTCCTGGATTCGACCACGGGTGCTTTCGCTCACCCATCGATTGATGGTGGTACGTGCCTCGCCCGGCCTATCCCGATAGTTGACGTGCGTGATCTGCGCTTGGTACAGGTCTTTGGCCATCTTGGCGAAGTTGGTGCTATTTACTAGCGCTTCCTGCAGAAAGATTCCGTTCGCCAGCTGCACTACGTTCGGTTCGATCGGTGGATCTTCGGGAAAACTATTGGAAAAACAACCTGGAGTAATGGAAGTGCATTCCTACGCGACCCTGGTGGTCGCCCCTTTCGTATACATACTCATCGTCGTCGTATTCGGCATCATCTACCATCGGATTGCAGCTTCGTGTCGCGTGCCAGGCCGGCACCTCCCCCAGTATACCCTGACCAGCAATATCGTACGTAAACTCCTTCAAAAGGCGCCCAAAATTCTTTCCGATCACGCTCACACCGGCCTGTTTCCGATACTCGGTAAGGTGAAGTGTGCTGAGCAGTTCGTCGCGCGTACCACTGCCCCGCTTCGCCGCGCAGAGCAGCAGCAACATCATGCTGCCGATGCTGACCGGCGAGAACAGTTCCGTTTTGCTGGAGCGCGTAGCAAGCTGCTCCGAGAGGGCCATCGCAAGATTGTTGATCGCCGCCACCACATCTTCACTAACCCTTTTCGAGGGCCCTTGGGCATTCACCGTCGCTGCAGGAGATCGTGCGGCCACATAGAAAGCCAAGACGCCCAACAACAATACCGCTCCGAACGGTACTCTTAGCATTTCTAACCACGTATAACGTTACGGTTTGGTTTTGTTCCACCAATCGGTGTTGATCACTGACGCGCACAGAACCGTTCGCTTGTGACGCCTAGAACGAATGCTCGGAGCAGCGAAGCGTGCGTGACTCCGCGAGACCTCGAGTTACCTCTCGCGGGTGATCTTCCATCAACTGATGAGACAGACCGACCAACTTGCGATTGCGGGTCGCGAGTCGTGGGTCGCGAGTCGCGGGTGGTCGTTCCAGCACAGTCCTGGGAAATCCAACGTTGATAGACACAATCGTGATCTTCCTGAATTTCTGCTAGTATTGCAGGTCGAGCGATGATGGCTACAATGACGGTGATGATGATCGTTGTTTGTAAACTTTCAGCTCGATAAACTCGCTTGTTGGCCCAGTTGTTACGGATGTGTTGGTCACACTGCTACAGACTGGTCTTATTTACACCATCGAACGAACTGGAAGCGAGCGACCGTTCTGTACTCTTTCACGTTTCGGAATAAACTGTTCGATCGGCTAAGATTGGGATCGCTCGGAACTGGTTTGCCGTAAAGCGAATCGGCCAAACAGCTGATTGTGTGTAGCACACGATCGCGATCGCAGTATGTGTGAGTTGGTTGCTGACAAAGGTGGAAGTGAAGGCTTTTGAAAAAGACAATCAGCAATCGTGTGATCGCTACCACGTGTTGGCTCGGTCGTGGGAACTAATCGTCCTTTTGCTTCGACGTATTCGCTCCACGTTTTCGTTTCTCTTTCATTGATGATTTTAAAGCGGTACTCAGTCTCATCAGCACGCATTCATTGTCTCTTCCTATTGGTTGGTATTTTATTTCTCATACCCTTCTCATCTTCCTTCATAGTAAAGGTTTCCTTTTTGGGTAAATTTGTTTAACGGAGTGAATATAATCAAATTAGTATGCTTGTTGCAAATGCAACCCAGCGGCTCCCGATCGACCGACCGATCGATGAGCTCCCGACCGAGCGCTCCGACTGAGCGCCATATGCGCCACGTTCGGGGCGCTTGCGAGACCCGTGAGGGAGTGTTATTCGGACCAGCAGATAAAAGAGTCGAGCCAAGAGGGGCAAGCGAGCGAGTCAGAAGGAGTCAAGTGTTTGAAAGTGCCAGAAATACACGAGTTTTTTAACTCCAGAAACTCCCGAAACTAAGCGGAGATTAAGAAACCTAACATCGCTTTTCTACCTTTTTTCCCATCTACTTGGCTACCCGTTGCATTCGCAACAATGCTAATGAGACCTGGCGCAAAGTAACAAATCATCATCGGCGTTGAATGACAGGATCAAGATCGCCCAAGATGAAGACGATCCATAGTGGATTTTCTAAGCCAATTCTTTTCACAATTACGTTTACGACTACAATTGACGTAAATCATATCATTGGCAAACCGTTCCTACGTGGCAAAAGGTCAACAATTGACAGAAGTACTCTTCCCGGTTAGGGACTTCGATGAGTTAGCGTGTTTGCTGAAATACTAAGCACTAGGGTTGAGCTGCCTTTATGCTGCGGCTTCGCGGGTAACGAGACCAATGGGATGCGCACGTGGGAAACTTTGTTGGATTATCCAACCCGTGGCGTTGACGTTCGTCGCCGCCGTGACTGGAGCCCGATAAGGGATCAAACAGTCACCACAGGCGAAGCGGTCGATCTTCTGTTGATCACCCATTTTCCACAAATTCACCGCCCACAAGAGAGACTGTCCACATCGATCGCCTTTTTTCGCTACTGACTGTGTTTGAAGATACAGTTTTCCCAGAACGGCGCTGTGACTAACTAAAGGTGACTTCGCATCGGAAGCTGATGTGTAAATACAGTAAAACAGAACCTTGTGATAAGCGGGTGCTCCATTTATGAATGAAATATGCCTAGCGAGCCATCACGCTGAAGGGTGAATCGGCGCTGCGGAGTGACGTCTCCCGAAGGTCTGATAAGGCGATATCTGTTTTATGATACAAAACAGCAGCGGACGTGACGAGACGTCGAACCATTACGTCGTAGAGCTGCTTATCAGTTCTGTTACGAGTGGAGGTAAATTCCATTCGTGTGATGTGTGGTCGCTTCAGGTGACGTCTGCGTAAATGTTTGTTCAATTGGCCAAATACTTTTCCGCAGAACTTTTACGGTCCATCAGTGGTGACGTGATTAATGGCTGTCCGAACTGGTGCCTATTATGGTTTGGTTACCTATACTATTTTTCTTCTTTTTTATTTACCTTGGGTCTGGGCAATCGTGGTACGATGAGATGCTACCAGAAAGCTACCAGATTTCCGGGTTTTATGGAAAATTTTACGGACTTTCCTGTTTCCGCTCCCACGCCAAATGAAACGCCCGAGTGTCCCGGGGGCGAGGGTCCTGTCTAAATTACCCCTATAAGGAGAACCCATGGTTCCCTAAGAAAGGAGAGAAAAGACGACGTGCTTTTCGAATAAATTTACATATAAACATGTGTTGACTGTTTAGGTGCGGAACTGGGCTGTGCGTTTCTGTACCACAAAGTCCTTCAAACTGGAGAATCACACGAGCCAGCATCGGACACAAGAGAATTCTGTCCGAACCGCCAACGGCATTAGCCTTCACGGCGCAAAGAATGACTTCACTTGACATTTCGCGATCATCAAAGAGAAAAGATACCAATCACTTCAGACGGTCCTGCATTCGGCGACCTCTTGTGACCCTGGCAAAGGTTTCAGCGGCCAGAAGAGCCGGACTCGGTCGGGCTTTCCCCAGTAGAGTTGGCCATCTGGGGAGAGGTGTTTTTCGGTACCCACACACTGAGGTAGCCGATAGCTCGGGAAACTGGCCAGACCATTCGTGGGTGTTAGGTAAGCGGCAGCAGCCTACGGAGCAGATGTTACAAGCCTTTCCAAAGCCTTCCAGCCGATGCGTTCCTGTAAACCCTTTTGGCAATGTGCACGTACTTCGTTAGCCTGCGACACGACATTCAGGCACACGAAGCGCGTCACGAAGTCTGCCACTTATAAGTGTTTGAGCGTGCTAACGTTCGGCATCAGTCGTGAGAGGAAGCTTTTACGAGACGGACACGCGCGCGCGCAAAAAGCAATACACTGTGTTAAGCCTAGCTTGCTATGGTGAGTAGAGTTGCGCGGTTAAAGAAGCGGTTAGAGCTGTGCGAAAGCGGTTTTGAACCTTGGAATATTTTACCCTTTGTCTGGCGCCTCGGAGCAGCAATTAGCATGGGCAGAGTTCGTGATGCCCGGGGGGGTGATGGGTGGTGGACAGCGGTGTTGTGCCCGATAGTGCCTGCGGAGGTTGTGAGAGATGAGCTTTACAGCCACCCGTGATCGCTGTCTCGCCAACCGTTGTCGGTTGACATTGAGGAAAAATTGTGTGGTTTTGTATCGGGCATGCTGGGATCGTATCCGTTCCGTGTGTCGTGTTTGGCCGACGGGTTGTTGGATTTTCACTGAGCCAAATCAGACGTGTCTTGTGTTACGTGTAGATCGTGATCGGTGTGTGTACTTTGTGTGCTAGCGAACCTCAACAATCATTTTAATTGTTGTTGCACGGATATCCAGGATTGATGGCTCCATAGATTTTATTGCCTGTTACGGAACCACGTGTGGGACTGAATTGGTGTTCTAAAATGGTCTCCTCATTTGTGAATTGTGTGTTTCCCAATAGAAGTTAGAATGTATCTCAAAAAGATCAGTGACGTTGTATGAGAGTGACCTTCTTGGGGGCAAAATGTAACCCGGCGCATAGACCTTGGACCACTCTGGCCTGTTCCACGCTACCGAAATTAGCAGCATAATCATGGCCGCTACTTTTTTATGTCCCGTTTCGTTCCTAGCGGGCATTACTTGCACAGTAATGGATTCAAATCTAAAACAAAAAACACCGGCGCCTATTCTTCCCACCCAGAGGTGCAGTAATTTGCCTAATGTTGTGTTCGTGTAAATAAAGACGCTCATCTAATGACGGTGCAGGTCCGTGAAAAGATTATTACTTTACGCCGTCCATTAGCGGATCGATTTCGCTCGCAAGCCCGTAGAGGTGATGGCGTTCCGCGGAACTTACTACGTTCTCGTTCAGATGCGCATTTGTATGGCGCTTAAAAACAGCTTGTTTCGGTTTCTGACGAATCCGGTACGGCACAGACAAAACAAGATCTTCTAGAACCAACCGCCGGCGAGCGGTGAGCTTCGATAATCCGCGTCGCTTTGATTGATGGCTTCTAGAGGTCAACAGTTTTACGAACCAAAATTCTGATACGTTCTAAATGGCTACGTTGTCGGTTTTTGTCATCATGCTTTTAGCGCGTGGGCTAAAACAACCAAACATTTTAACATCAATTATCATCTCATAAAAACTGGTCCTGATGGCGAAACAAATATCAGGTATTTGAGAAACTCAACGAAAGCTTATGAACTCTCGGGGCCTGTTGTAAACAGCGCGAAGGACAGCCATCATCGTCATTCGGCAAACCCGAGCCGTGCTGTATCCTTGAGCTCGGTTCCTTGCCTGCCGTCGGCCATTTGTATTGCATTGAGCGCTTTTTCCCAGCTCCAACCGGACTGGCGCATTGTTCGGCGCGAATTGTGCGGCACGTTTCTCTGGCCCAAGCCCCAACACCCCGCCGCGCGGGTTGCCAAACAAGTTTCCGAAGCAACTTGCCGCGAGATCGGCCACTTAGCGCTTCGCTTAAGCATGTGCATCACATTATCACGTAACACGCTCCCTATTCAATTAGTCGTACCCGGGTCTCCTCCTTCAGATGTCTCGTCCCCGAGTCGGCTTTGTACTTTCGAACTACGCGCAGTTGTTGACATCGCGCCCTGGAAGTGCCCGCGGGTACCTATTGATTGATCGTTCGGTGATTGTGATGGACAGATTGCAAGAGACTGATCGACTGTGTTCCACGTCTGGGAGGCTTTCGACGGTCGGAACCGTACTTAATGTCTGCAACGTCACGACATCAAGTCGCTGATCGCACGACAGTTGGTAAAGCAATCTCGCGATCGTTAGGTTCGCTTAACCATGATGAGGAGGAGGGAAAGTGATGTTTATAATGACTCGCCAAGGATTCGCGGATGAGCCGATCGAATGACCGACCATTTGATTGCTCTAAGTGGGAATGTAGCTCCAATTTTGGTTTTGCTCCAAAAACAGTGATCAAGAGTTTGTGTCAATTGCGATTCTCGTTCTCCTTCGATCACTGCCTGCGGCGACGTGCCTCGAATGCCATCTCCTGATTGAGACACTTCGCAGAACTTTATATTAATTAAAATTCGTTCCATCACGTACCGTCTCCGTTTGCAGCGTCGGGTAACGTGCGGTGTTTGGTTTGAACTGCAGATTTATGATCGCTGCCTACGGGAGGCACGACTCTACATCAGGCGTCACGCGGCCACGGTGTATTTTCCGCTGGTTTGGGAATTTCCGTCGATAACTGGCAAGGCCTGTTTGTGTGTTTCGTACCAGTTAAAGGCGAATAACAAGTGCCAACGTTCCAGTAGTTGCGAAACAGATCACGCCCACAAACCGGTCACTTCTGGTTGCTCTTACCCTCTGCGACCCTCTGGATGCTTTCTGAGGTCTTCGGCACTAAATCATCCGCTTTATTAATAATCAAATAATCCTGTTCCTAATTTTATTTAACAGCTACAATGAAGTCCTACCAAACAGTTTCGTTCACGCTATGTCTTCTGCTGGTAGCAGTGGCCGATGGTCAGTGGTCCCGCCGATATACGACCAGCTACACACCGTTGGTACGCAAGACAACGCGGAATTTCGCGTCGCGGCTAGGAGCCGACACGGGCCCAACGACGGTCGCTCCGGTCCGCACTCCCAAGCCACGCACCAGCTTCGCCCAGCCACCGCAGAATGATCCGCGGGTAGCGCAGTCGGTGGTGGATTTCATGATACGGCTCAGCAACACGATGGTGCAGCAGCAGAGCAAAGCGGAGCTGTTCTCGCCACTCAGCGTCTCCATGGTGGCCCACCTGTTGTACCTCGGCTCGAAGGGGGCCACGCATGCCGAGTTCAGCAAGGTACTCATACCGCCGGGCATGGAATGGAAGCAGCTACACCGCAGCTACGGAGGAGTGCTGGCTAACCTGATGTCACCGACACCGATCGATGCGCTGCAGGAACCGTGGCGCCGCCAGACCTGCCCGAAGGAGGACGATTACGATTACGCAGACGAACGATCAACTCCGACCCCAAAGTAAGTGTCACTAGCTGCGTATGGCCCTTTCCTACGTTGGAGATTGGCTACATTTTTAACTGTGTTCGTGTTCCGTGTTCCATTAGATCTCAAATCAATCGGGTGGCCAACGGCATATTCTACCAAACCGGGCTACCGATTCATCAGCAGTACGTGAGGTTGGCGCGTGAAATCTACGGCGCGCTGGTGCATCCATTGGACCTGAACGCGGACGACGCACCCGCGACCATCAACCAATGGGTGAGCCACATGACCGCTGGCAGGATCAACAAAATGATCGAGGGCCCGCTAGGTGGCAACTCCGGGATGGTGGTCGCGAACGCGCTCTACTTTAAGGCCAAGTGGAGGAATCAGTTCGACGGGCTGTCAACGCGCGACGGTCCCTTCTTCCCGGACGGTTTCGACGGTCCGTCGTACCGCGTGAAGCTGATGACTCTCAGTGCCTGCTTACCGTTCCACCGGACCCGCGATGCGGCGGATGTGACGATTCTGGGACTTCCGTACCGCGACGACACCACCACCATGTATCTGATCCAACCGGCAAACTCGAGCCGGGCGGCGATTCGACGGCTTCAGGCTACGCTCAATGGAAAAACGCTCGACACGCTGATCGGCCGCATGAAGCTGCAGAAGACGAGCGTCCGACTGCCGAAGATGCACCTGCGGAGTAGTGTCGATCTGACCCAGTCCTTCCAGCGGCTCGGTTTCAATTCGATCTTCAGCCCCGCCAAGAGCGATCTGACGAACATGTTTCCGGCGGGCAACGGTGGCCAGAAACCGTACGTCAACCAGATCATACACAAGTTGGACCTCTCGGTTGATGAGGAAGGAACCGAAGGGGCCGCTGCTACGGCTGCGCTTATCGATCGTATCGGATCGCCAGCGTTTTTCAATGGCAACACACCGTTCCTGCTGTACGTGAGACACGATTCCACCGGACTGCCGCTGTTTTACGGCCCTGTGTTTGATCCCCGATAAAGCATCGGTTGGCGTGGAAGAGTGGTGCGAAACTGATTACCGAAGTATTCCCAGGACTCTCGCCAGTCCTTTAGTGTTAGACCAAAGAGTCGTATGTGTTAGGGTTACGTGCTAGCTTTCTATGCCTATTTATTCTCACCAAACACCGGAACTGGAAGGCGCGATCTGGTAGTGTAGTGGCTGCAAAATTGTAACTTATAAATTGACGGTATTAGCTAGTTTAAGTGAGATGAATCTTGTAAGACAGGTACTGTTTGTATTTAGGACCAGGTTACAATGGAATATCCATTGGGTAAAATCGTTCTCGAAGTGGCAATAAAATTTTATGCTTAAGCTAAATGGATATTGGTGTTTGTGTTTGTTTACTATTCATCAGGCAGTTTTCGGATGTGTCGAGGGAATCGGCATCATGAGCATTCCATTTGCGAGTCTATTCTCGAATTCAAATTAATATCTAATTAATGCGTCAACAGTAACCAAAAAAAAACGAACATGTATTCGCTTTTATCCACCGTAACGCGTCTCCGGAAACACCACATAGCCGACGGAATCTTGTGCGGAATAAACAAAAACAAACAAACAGAAATAAACACATACCCTATTGCGAAGACCGCAACAAGCAAAGCTGAGTAAACATAATTTGAGGCAGAACTTTGTCATGCAGAACGGGAAAGGAGCCCACATTTGAATACTGCGTCGACCGAACCGAATCAATCGTGGCTCGTCCGCGGCCGACGGACCGGTGGAGAAGCTAAAGTTCCGTGGCGCGGAAACATGCGGTCGAAGGCGCATTCCTCGGTGCTTGGAGTACAGGAAGTGGCACGGAGCAAGGCGCTGCTTGGGCAGGGCACGATTGTTACGGTGTAAGCGAGATGTACTGATACTGGTTTGGCGAAAAGTCGATTCGGGAGATCCCCGAAAGGCAAGTTTGACCATAATGCGCCTTCTGACTTCTGGAGGTCCGCCCGGTTTGGGCATCTCAGTTTGCTCGCAATCTTCTCGTTTCCTACAGGTGCTTGTTGAGGTTGATGGCGCAAAGTAACTTTGCTACGGCGCTACGCAGCGTCCTGCTGGTGGTGGACTTACTGTGGCTCTGTTGCTCAGCCCTTTGGTGTCGATCGTTGACACAGGTAAGCGTGATGCGTAAGGTACTCGCCATGTGTCAACCTAATGTGAAACTTCCGGCAGCGGCCATTCGCAGATGCGAAGAGACGCAACGATGTGTGCAAATTTCACTGTGCGGTCAGTATCTTCACTACGTTCACGAGCCACCGAAGAACTGGCCACCCAGTGTGCGCCAGGAAGCCCTCGATCGACTTTGTGATACTCAAGTGTCCGTCAATGGTTCCAAGGTACGGTCGATCGGTTGAGCCGCGTGGGGAACTTAACCGACTGGAGGACCGTGTAATAGCTGTCCATTGTTTCAGATTTATTACATCTGTTGCGAAACGGGAGAAGTTATCTGCGGCGTATCGCGGGTGCAGCTGATTGCCTTCGGACAACAGGCCGGAGCGTATGCGTTCCCTTGGATGGTGCTGCTTGAGTCAACCGTCAGCGAGGAGCTTCCCTGCGGCGGCAGTCTTATTAACGATCGCCACGTTCTGACGGCGGCGCACTGCGTGAAGGCGCGCCAGATGTGAGCCTATATGCGGTAAATAACTTTGAGCCAGTATGAATAGACTATGATTTCACTTCAGTGTCGGTATACGTGTGGGGGTGCATGACCTGAATCTCGATCGGTACTGTGACGATGAACGCATCAGCTTCAAAGATGATGACTACAGCGACGAGAAGGACCCGAACGGCGACGGGGACAAGACCGAAGATGACTACTTTAGCAGCTGTGGACCACCGACTCAGCGCATACCCGTGGAAACGATAAGCATTCATCCCAAGTATAGTCCACGATCGAAGCGAAACGACTTGGCGATCGTCCGGCTACAGTATCCTGCCGTCATCGGGTACAGTAAGTGGGCATTAGTCACCGCCGCCGTTTCGATTTCCACACACTGATTCCATTGACATCGACATCTCTCGCACACCAGGCGTTATTCCAATCTGTCTCCCGGTGACTAACGAACTGCGCGCATACCGCCCATCGGACTCTTTCGTGACCGGCTGGGGCCTAACGGAAGAAGGTGAACGGTCCGCTGTGCTGCGCTACGCTATCTTACCGACCGTGCCCGCTCCGGACTGTGCCATGATCATCAAGGAATTGGATCGTATGATTGTGCTGGACGAAGGGCACCTGTGTGCAGGTGGAAATAACAAAGCGGCTCACTGCCACGGCGATTCCGGCGGCCCGTTGCAGTACATTTCCGGCTCCCGGCACTTCGTACTGCAGGGTGTGGTATCGTTCGGCTTAAATACATGCGGCACCAAGGTGGCACCGGGCGTGTTTGCCAACGTTAGCAACTTTATCGACTGGATTGTGGAGGAAGGCAGAGTGATTACCTGAGAACGAGTGCTCTCGAGTGGTTGATGAAAGAATAAAACCATAACCTTAAGCGCAACGAATTCATCTTTTAATTCAAACAAAACCAATGCATCGCGGTGCCCTCTGGCGGTAAGTGTTGGTAGCTGCTCGCTTTGGTGCGTTTCTCGCCAGAGGGCACTGCTCGCTAACGAAAGGGCGCGCAAAATTGTTTTGACTACAGCTGATTTTGACGTTCCCTGTCAAATCGGCCGAGTGTCAGTTTGCACAAGTTGCAACGAAACGGAAAAATAGTCCGTCGGTATTATTATTATTATTATTATTATTCCGGGCTCGCTACGTGTGTGAAACCGTGCGTTTTCCCCGTGGGAAAGCTTCGTGCAACCGCGTGCACGGTTTTCGTTCGTGTCACGAAGGTAAATAGAACCCGGGCGTCACCCACAGGATTTCCCCGGTCCCCGAGCGAGGCGTGCGTCTCGTGGCGTATTTTGTTGTTCCGTGTGCGTGTGTGTATGTGCGTAAGTTAGTGAGGTTTTTTTTTTCTTATCGTTCACCCTGCGCGAGGGACCCTTTGTTTACGTTTACGTGGTCGGCGACTCCCTTCAGTGTCGTGATCGGTGGCGGCTTTATTTTTGGTGTTCTCGAATGCAACAGCATTCTCAGGCCTACGCGTTACGCAAGTGGCGGATCGGTTGTATGTGTGCGCGAGTGTTGGTGTGCCTCCGCGATCGGGTTAACGGGGCACACGGCCGTGGTTTGATGATGGTGATTAGGTTCCGCCGCGAGCGAATTAGATCGCCCGAGCGAGGAACGGTTTGGAAAGCGGGCAGAAAGTGTCCAGCATCAGCCGTCAGTTTGGTGACCGCGATTTCCGACCGTTCCGACCGCGCATCGCATCGGAATGTTGAGGGCGGCCGCCCCATTGCTTTGGTTGTCGGTGCTTTCCCAGTGCCCTTTCGATCTTCGCGACCTTCCGTCGCTGGGAATGGCGCGACGCAGCGTCTAAAAATAAGTGCCCGATGTTGGTAAATACGACGGCGCGACGGCAGACACCACTCAACTCAAAGGGGGTCTCTGGCTTTGATGCTTTTTCTTTTCGAGATGGCCAAAATTTGGTTCAAGGGTAGCTTGAATTGCCTCGCAGCAGTTCCTGCCGGTTTCCGGTGCAACGGAACGGAACGGAACGCATTTTCCGGCCACTTTGCACAATTTTTTGCCAGTTAGTCTGCCGCCTGTTTTGTAGTGTCGCTTGACTAACTGCCAATTGAAGTGTCCAATTTACACTCGAGAACAGCACTCTAGCAAGTTTCCAGTCTAGCTTGCTTCGATTTTTCCTTTTTGTGTTGCGATTTAAAACAATTTCCATTTTCAGTTCTATTCTTACATCGGCTGCTGCGAAATAAGGTAAGTGAGATTATTTTTAAGCGCTTTGACTAGTTTTGCCGTCTCCGATTTTCCGTTGCTCTGTCCTGTTCCTTTTTGTATCTGTTTCATAATAGTTAACTTTCTCCAAGGGTTAACTAAGGGCCATTTTGATTAGTTGTCTTTAGTCTACTGAGACACTTCTCACGCAACACGATACCAAGCAATGCAAGGCAAGAGTGACGCATGTTGCGACTTCCGTTTGACGTGTTCTGTGAAAACGGTCCGTGTGAAAAGTGAGTCGTGAAAAAAATTTCCTACGTTCCGTCACATAATCGCGACCGCGTCGCATCGTGTTCGAGAGTAAGAGCGTACAAAAATCTCGCATAAAATTAGTGTCCGCCGCCACCGAAGAGTAAAAGTGATTTATTTTTCGTTCGTTCAAGTATTGCGTGTTTGTTGCCCAGTGATTCTTTTACGTTGTGTCTTCGATGGAAGAAAGTGATTCTAGTGCGACGGAAGTGGCACCTCAGAGCAATGGATCGTCCGAGATGGCCGAGCCGTCCGAGCCGGCCGCAGTGGCAACAGGCACGTCGTCCAGTGTTAACGGTGGGTCCGTAAGGCCACCGACAGCCTCCGGAATTCAGCCACCGAAGGTGCGCGCGATCGCAAAACCATCCGGTATTAAGCCTCCATCGGCCAACTTTGGCGGTTCCACTACGTCGCTGGCCAGCACCAGTTCGCAACTGACGACTGCATCCGCCGCCACCGGCACCGGAACGGCCACGGTGCCTTCTTCCGGCACGCGAATCGGTCGGCTGTGTCTGGCACACGGAACACCGAAGGCCGGCCCACCACCGCCGGACCCGAAATGTAAGTTTGTGCAGTTTAGAAAATGTTCTTTGGCCACACAAATTCGCTTCCTGTTTATTTTGTGTCGTCAGTTTATTTTACATTAATTGCTTGAAATCTTTCAACACGAGGTTGTTGGACATTTTAAGCTGCTTCGCATGCTACCAAACGCAGTGCCTACTATGTTTCCATCCCATCGATGTACTAATTATTAGATGTTACGTTACGTTACGTTACGATCATTGATTCGTCATGCTGATCTGGTAGTCACGATCGGCTTCTTCTTAAGTCTGCGATCCAGTTGCGCGCGCATTCGGAATGGCCAATTGATGGTGCATTAATCGAAA
>NC_069145.1:73589365-73600458 GCF_943734635.1 Anopheles cruzii | reverse complement strand
CGGCATCATGAGCATTCCATTTGCGAGTCTATTCTCGAATTCAAATTAATATCTAATTAATGCGTCAACAGTAACCAAAAAAAAACGAACATGTATTCGCTTTTATCCACCGTAACGCGTCTCCGGAAACACCACATAGCCGACGGAATCTTGTGCGGAATAAACAAAAACAAACAAACAGAAATAAACACATACCCTATTGCGAAGACCGCAACAAGCAAAGCTGAGTAAACATAATTTGAGGCAGAACTTTGTCATGCAGAACGGGAAAGGAGCCCACATTTGAATACTGCGTCGACCGAACCGAATCAATCGTGGCTCGTCCGCGGCCGACGGACCGGTGGAGAAGCTAAAGTTCCGTGGCGCGGAAACATGCGGTCGAAGGCGCATTCCTCGGTGCTTGGAGTACAGGAAGTGGCACGGAGCAAGGCGCTGCTTGGGCAGGGCACGATTGTTACGGTGTAAGCGAGATGTACTGATACTGGTTTGGCGAAAAGTCGATTCGGGAGATCCCCGAAAGGCAAGTTTGACCATAATGCGCCTTCTGACTTCTGGAGGTCCGCCCGGTTTGGGCATCTCAGTTTGCTCGCAATCTTCTCGTTTCCTACAGGTGCTTGTTGAGGTTGATGGCGCAAAGTAACTTTGCTACGGCGCTACGCAGCGTCCTGCTGGTGGGTGGACTTACTGTGGCTCTGTTGCTCAGCCCTTTGGTGTCGATCGTTGACACAGGTAAGCGTGATGCGTAAGGTACTCGCCATGTGTCAACCTAATGTGAAACTTCCGGCAGCGGCCATTCGCAGATGCGAAGAGACGCAACGATGTGTGCAAATTTCACTGTGCGGTCAGTATCTTCACTACGTTCACGAGCCACCGAAGAACTGGCCACCCAGTGTGCGCCAGGAAGCCCTCGATCGACTTTGTGATACTCAAGTGTCCGTCAATGGTTCCAAGGTACGGTCGATCGGTTGAGCCGCGTGGGGAACTTAACCGACTGGAGGACCGTGTAATAGCTGTCCATTGTTTCAGATTTATTACATCTGTTGCGAAACGGGAGAAGTTATCTGCGGCGTATCGCGGGTGCAGCTGATTGCCTTCGGACAACAGGCCGGAGCGTATGCGTTCCCTTGGATGGTGCTGCTTGAGTCAACCGTCAGCGAGGAGCTTCCCTGCGGCGGCAGTCTTATTAACGATCGCCACGTTCTGACGGCGGCGCACTGCGTGAAGGCGCGCCAGATGTGAGCCTATATGCGGTAAATAACTTTGAGCCAGTATGAATAGACTATGATTTCACTTCAGTGTCGGTATACGTGTGGGGGTGCATGACCTGAATCTCGATCGGTACTGTGACGATGAACGCATCAGCTTCAAAGATGATGACTACAGCGACGAGAAGGACCCGAACGGCGACGGGGACAAGACCGAAGATGACTACTTTAGCAGCTGTGGACCACCGACTCAGCGCATACCCGTGGAAACGATAAGCATTCATCCCAAGTATAGTCCACGATCGAAGCGAAACGACTTGGCGATCGTCCGGCTACAGTATCCTGCCGTCATCGGGTACAGTAAGTGGGCATTAGTCACCGCCGCCGTTTCGATTTCCACACACTGATTCCATTGACATCGACATCTCTCGCACACCAGGCGTTATTCCAATCTGTCTCCCGGTGACTAACGAACTGCGCGCATACCGCCCATCGGACTCTTTCGTGACCGGCTGGGGCCTAACGGAAGAAGGTGAACGGTCCGCTGTGCTGCGCTACGCTATCTTACCGACCGTGCCCGCTCCGGACTGTGCCATGATCATCAAGGAATTGGATCGTATGATTGTGCTGGACGAAGGGCACCTGTGTGCAGGTGGAAATAACAAAGCGGCTCACTGCCACGGCGATTCCGGCGGCCCGTTGCAGTACATTTCCGGCTCCCGGCACTTCGTACTGCAGGGTGTGGTATCGTTCGGCTTAAATACATGCGGCACCAAGGTGGCACCGGGCGTGTTTGCCAACGTTAGCAACTTTATCGACTGGATTGTGGAGGAAGGCAGAGTGATTACCTGAGAGCGAGTGCTTTCGAGTGGTTGATGAAAGAATAAAACCATAACCATAAGCGCAACGAAATCAACTTTTAATTCAAACAAACCCGGTGCGTCGCGGTGCCCTCTGGCGGTAAGTGTTGGTAGCTGCTCGCTTTGGTGCGTTTCTCGCCAGAGGGCACTGCTCGCTAACGAAAGGGCGCGCAAAATTGTTTTGACTACAGCTGATTTTGACGTTCCCTGTCAAATCGGCCGAGTGTCAGTTTGCACAAGTTGTCGGTATTATTTCGTGCTCGCTACGTGCGTGCGTGCGTGCGTTTTCCCCGTGGGAAAGCTTCGTGCAACCGCGTGCACGGTTTTCGTTCGCGTCACGAAGTTAAATAGAACCCGGGCGTCACCCACAGGAATTCCCCGGTCCCCGAGCGAGGCGTGCGTCTCGTGGCGTATTTTGTTTCTCCGTGTGCGTGTGTGTATGTGCGTAAGTTAGTGAAGTTTTTTTTCTTATCGTTCACCCTGCGCGAAGGGACCCTTTGTTTACGTTTACGTGGTCGGCGACTCCCTTCAGTGTCGTGATCGGTGGCGGCTTTATTTTTGGTGTTCTCGAATGCAACAGCATTCTCAGGCCTACGCGTTACGCAAGTGGCGGATCGGTTGTATGTGTGCGCGAGTGTTGGTGTGCCTCCGCGATCGGGTTAACGGGGCACACACGGCCCGTGGTTTTGATGATGGTGATTAGGTTCCGCCGCGAGCGAATTAGATCGCCCGAGCGAGGAACGGTTTGGAAAGCGGGCAGAAAGTGTCCAGCATCAGCCGTCAGTTTGGTGACCGCGATTTCCGACCGTTCCGACCGCGCATCGCATCGGAATGTTGAGGGCGGCCGCCCCATTGCTTTGGTTGTCGGTGCTTTCCCAGTGCCCTTTCGATCTTCGCGACCTTCCGTCGCTAGGAATGGCGCGACGCAGCGTCTATAAATAAGTGCCCGATGTTGGTAAATACGACGGCGCGACGGCAGACACCACTCAACTCAAAGGGGGTCTCTGGCTTTGATGCTTTTTCTTTTCGAGATGGCCAAAATTTGGTTCAAGGGTAGCTTGAATTGCCTCGCAGCAGTTCCTGCCGGTTTCCGGTGCAACGGAACGGAACGGAACGCATTTTCCGGCCACTTTGCACAATTTTTTGCCAGTTAGTCTGCCGCCTGTTTTGTAGTGTCGCTTGACTAACTGCCAATTGAAGTGTCCAATTTACACTCGAGAACAGCACTCTAGCAAGTTTCCAGTCTAGCTTGCTTCGATTTTTCCTTTTTGTGTTGCGATTTAAAACAATTTCCATTTTCAGTTCTATTCTTACATCGGCTGCTGCGAAATAAGGTAAGTGAGATTATTTTTAAGCGCTTTGACTAGTTTTGCCGTCTCCGATTTTCCGTTGCTCTGTCCTGTTCCTTTTTGTATCTGTTTCATAATAGTTAACTTTCTCCAAGGGTTAACTAAGGGCCATTTTGATTAGTTGTCTTTAGTCTACTGAGACACTTCTCACGCAACACGATACCAAGCAATGCAAGGCAAGAGTGACGCATGTTGCGACTTCCGTTTGACGTGTTCTGTGAAAACGGTCCGTGTGAAAAGTGAGTCGTGAAAAAAATTTCCTACGTTCCGTCACATAATCGCGACCGCGTCGCATCGTGTTCGAGAGTAAGAGCGTACAAAAATCTCGCATAAAATTAGTGTCCGCCGCCACCGAAGAGTAAAAGTGATTTATTTTTCGTTCGTTCAAGTATTGCGTGTTTGTTGCCCAGTGATTCTTTTACGTTGTGTCTTCGATGGAAGAAAGTGATTCTAGTGCGACGGAAGTGGCACCTCAGAGCAATGGATCGTCCGAGATGGCCGAGCCGTCCGAGCCGGCCGCAGTGGCAACAGGCACGTCGTCCAGTGTTAACGGTGGGTCCGTAAGGCCACCGACAGCCTCCGGAATTCAGCCACCGAAGGTGCGCGCGATCGCAAAACCATCCGGTATTAAGCCTCCATCGGCCAACTTTGGCGGTTCCACTACGTCGCTGGCCAGCACCAGTTCGCAACTGACGACTGCATCCGCCGCCACCGGCACCGGAACGGCCACGGTGCCTTCTTCCGGCACGCGAATCGGTCGGCTGTGTCTGGCACACGGAACACCGAAGGCCGGCCCACCACCGCCGGACCCGAAATGTAAGTTTGTGCAGTTTAGAAAATGTTCTTTGGCCACACAAATTCGCTTCCTGTTTATTTTGTGTCGTCAGTTTATTTTACATTAATTGCTTGAAATCTTTCAACACGAGGTTGTTGGACATTTTAAGCTGCTTCGCATGCTACCAAACGCAGTGCCTACTATGTTTCCATCCCATCGATGTACTAATTATTAGATGTTACGTTACGTTACGTTACGATCATTGATTCGTCATGCTGATCTGGTAGTCACGATCGGCTTCTTCTTAAGTCTGCGATCCAGTTGCGCGCGCATTCGGAATGGCCAATTTATGGTGCATTAATCGAAATCAATTATCATTACGTCAGCCATCACCCGCTAGTTAATCGATGTGACATTAATTTAACGCTCACACCCATCCTTATATCAAGAGACCCCTTCGGTTCCCCGTGGAACGGTTCTTGAACTCGAAAGCGAAAGCGAAAGCTGTGTCTGTACTAAAGTTTCCCTAAACCACTGATCGAATCATTTGGGAGAGATTTGGCCCCAGTGCCTCTACCAGTTCTCCGTTGTGATTTGGCGATTTTCTCTTGACCGGTTCTACCTTCGACCTATCGAAGCTCTCCGTCAACAGAAACGTTCTCCTACTGGGCGAACAAAATGTTTATAATCAAGTTGTTTGTTGGTGGTCGCTGGAGAGTTTCCCCACATCATCGGGGCTCCCGTCGTGAGAAAAGGCAGCAAAAACCGTTCACTATCGTTAATCAATTTCAACAACGACGTGTCATTCAGCGTTGTGACGCATGAGATGAGGTTGCTTCCCACAATCTTGCCATGCTGATCGGTAATGGGAACTAAACGCTCTGCCGGGACTTCGCCGGTCAGGCCCTTTAGGCCACCGGATTACCAGTGCCCCTGCTGCGTGCGCTGGCTCTGCGTAGGGCGGAAGTGCTTCGAGCATGGATGGAAAATTATGTTTCTTCATATCTGCGGCTCCCGCTGGTCTCGCTGTCAATCGCACAACTGAAGTTGCCCAGTTGGCCCACGGCACGGCCTGTCTCCGGATTGTCTTCGAATCTTTCGCCGCATCCGGGGCTCTTTAGCCGCGGCCCGTGGTCAGCTTGTTTGCACATTTTCTTCGCCGAGAGGCCTAGGTTTTTTTTTTGCACAAAAGAGACCCTTCGGCGTCAATCGATTCGCGAGGTCCGATTGGCCGACGGACGAAGTTTCCCTTTCGGGACGGGAGCCGCCGCCCGACTGTGGCTTACCATTTCCGTGCGCTACACACCACCATTCACCTGCGGTTACCGCGTTGGCCCATCCGGTCAATTTCCTGCCGCGCGAATCTTTGGCCGGAGATGGAACTACCGTGCCGCGCTTTGCTTGGATCATTGGCCAAAAGTTAGTCAAAAGTGTGCGGCAATGATTAGCTCGCCATCGACTTTCGATCACCGGGGAAGTGGGCTTAGTTCGATGGAAGGCGGAAGCGATTCCATGACCCTTCCGCATAAATTGCCGCTAACCAACTCGGGCTTTTGTCACGGAGAAAACGAAAGTCGATTGAAACAATCGGCTGTTGAATAGTCCGCTTAATAAATGCCCTGTTATTGTTGTGGATAAATTATGAGACAAAACACGAAAGAAATATAATATCACAAAACGAACTTCTTGGTGCTTTCGTTTCGATTCGTTTCGACCGCCTGAACCATCTGGAGTTGCAGGACTGCCGCGACAAGTGCGCTGTAATTACGATCAGCCGTTGAGAAAATCCCAAGCTAACGACTTCACAGCGTCACTCCAGCTGTGCAATGAGTACATTTCCGTCGCTGGCGTTGGTTGGCCAAAACGCAAAGGCTCCATTCGGAACGGAACGTCCGTCACCAGCGCAATCAAACGATATCCTAAGGGTCTCGTTGTAAGATTCCATTAGCCTGCACTCCTTGTGACGCCATAGCCGTGGCTGTTGTCCTGCAAATGGGAACGGTTCCGGATGTTTAATAATCAACAAAGCAGCGCCAGCCAGCAGGGCTCCAGCTGCTTGGAATGGACCCGGCACTCTCAGAAGGAATCAACAGCAACATTGAGGGCAAAAATAAGGACGACAGTTTGTGAAAGTGCATTTCACCGGCAGAAGAAAAGATAACAAGATAAAACCGGGGATTGCAAAATAGTTGCATCTATAAGAGAAGTGCAGCTGCAGCAGCGGTGGAAAAATAATCCCCGAACCGTTGTGAGCTCCACTTCGAGCTCGTTTCGACCGCCTGAACCATCTGGAGTTGCAGGACTGCCGCGACAAGTGCGCTGTAATTACGATCAGCCGTTGAGAAAATCCCAAGCTAACGACTTCACAGCGTCACTCCAGCTGTGCAATGAGTACATTTCCGTCGCTGGCGTTGGTTGGCCAAAACGCAAAGGCTCCATTCGGAACGGAACGTCCGTCACCAGCGCAATCAAACGATATCCTAAGGGTCTCGTTGTAAGATTCCATTAGCCTGCACTCCTTGTGACGCCATAGCCGTGGCTGTTGTCCTGCAAATGGGAACGGTTCCGGATGTTTAATAATCAACAAAGCAGCGCCAGCCAGCAGGGCTCCAGCTGCTTGGAATGGACCCGGCACTCTCAGAAGGAATCAACAGCAACATTGAGGGCAAAAATAAGGACGACAGTTTGTGAAAGTGCATTTCACCGGCAGAAGAAAAGATAACAAGATAAAACCGGGGATTGCAAAATAGTTGCATCTATAAGAGAAGTGCAGCTGCAGCAGCGGTGGAAAAATAATCCCCGAACCGTTGTGAGCTCCACTTCGAGCTGAAGCAGGCGATGCAGCTTCTTCCGTGTTGTTGATGTAGCATGATTGAGTTGAGCCCGGACCGGGACAATGATTGATTTTACCTCTTACACTGGGCAGCACCAACCGGGGTCCGGTTACGGAACATTGTTTGGAGCGCACAGGAGAAGCGTATCGTGTCGTGTTGCCAAAGAGGAATGTGCGCATAAATTGTATGCTTTTGTGTATTCATTGACCGACAGCACTTTCGCCCCGCAATGAGGTTCGCACCGGGAGAGGTAGTATTGCTGAGCAAACGACAAGTGGTCTATCGATTGCGGCGAGGTACGGGGATGATGGATCTGTTTGCGTTGTGTGCGTTTCATTGTGCACGGCGTTATATTTGCAATTGATTAGATGGATGGTGTTTGAAGGATAAGAAGGTACTGCGAATGCGAACGACGATGGCGCTCGATCAGGCGGTTTGTTTCGATAAATGATTATTTTTAGTTTGATGAGGATCAACATTTGCACAATGGGTACAAATGTCCTTTCGCGCAGTTTCTGCCATTTGACCATAAGCCATTCGGCCGTAAGTGTAAATTAGTTTTATTCATTACTTTTAATGTATGCTTAGCATTCCTGAACGCATGTTCGATGCTGAAGATTAGAATATTTCAGGAACCCATCGCCTGTTCTTGAGAGACAATCGAATTCAATCACAGGGTCTCATATTTATGTATGAGCTTATTTATGCCGGTTATAAATCAATACAGCCCACCAATTGATATAAGACATCGCGTTGTCTATTCTATCGGTTGATTGTGTAGGCTACCATATTTGCTTGTGATAAAGAAGCATTTTATAGCCGTTACAATAAATCGACTTCGACACCGGCAGATAAGCGCTGTCACCCTTGTTTTAGCGTCCAATCGAAGGTGAGCCAATGATTGGAATATTTTTAGGTTCGCTTACGAATGTGTCAATGTTGAAGAAGGTCAAGAAAATGCGCACAGAGTGTGTGTTGATGTTGAATTCTGATGATTTTTGTGCTTCATGATGCTTCAAGATTTTCACTGCCAGAAAATCGAGTATCCCGAGTAAAATCAATCAATCGAGTTCCCAATCATTACGTAAGATGCTGTTGGAAACTACTGTTTTGACGTGCCCATCGGCCCCAACGTCATGCTCGTTTGCCACCATTTAACGCAAAATGAGGCGCATATTTGCGTCTTAAAGATTTTTTTTTTACTTATTTTGGCCATCTTGCCACTTCTCTTTCAACTTGTCCGTCGTCAGGATGATTGGATTTTTGTGGCTTTTTTATGGCACCCCGACAAGAACCGGTCGTTAGAACCCATTCTCACCGGATGCGGGGTCGGCGTTGAGGTCGGTATAACCCTGCCACGAATATAAATGAAAGCAGGGAACGTTATGCGATCGTGACCCGTTGATGTTCGCGATCTCGCGCCACACGGATGGATTGCTCTTAATGCGCAATAATACGCTCGTCGACGGACCCGGGTGTGCTCTCTTTGCCCTTCGATTTCCGGATATTGCAGAAAACCCTTAACTCGTTATTTCAGGAGGATAATAAAATATTGCGCTTTCGCGACCCCCCAGGGGATTAGGAGTGTTCCGATTAAGGTCCATGTTGCACTGCGCCACTTCTTTCGAAGAGTTGCGGCGTTGGCGATGCAATGTCCACGGGGAAATTAATTTTATTCACTCCGCGGTGATACACCCGGTAACGATAACTCAATCTTGAGTTCGCGTTCAGATACGATGGACCAAGGTATTGTTTCCAAGTTTTGCTCCTTTCCGAGCCAGTTCGGGAAGTGGGTGAGCGATGTGCAACATCTTCAGCCCGATTGGTGTACATTATGACTTAAACAGAAGATGACACAAGGCGATGATGGGCCGAGAAGGCGAGGTGGATGATTTATGGATCTACCTAGCGACTATTGGGAGCGGCTTGAGAGGTTTTTTAAAGAGATAGAGAAATCGATCGAGCTCGCTCCATTAGGCCCCAGCGGACTCCCACGACTGTGGGGTTTTTATTGAAATTTACGGAAATGTACAAATCATCTTCGTGCGATCAAATTAGAGGCTCGTTTGGAATTGGTGCGAACGATCCATTAGTAGCAAACGACGCAATGTTTGTTGCCAAAATAAATTAGTAATTTGTTGTGTTGCGCCAATCCAAGGCGCAGCGTGTTTGGCTCCACAACCAGGACACAAGCTCGGCTTAGTGCGACCGGCTAAGCCGACCAACAAGCGGATGAAAAATGGCTTAATAAACGGCTTTCCTAACTCGGAATGTGAAGTCATAAAAATGCGGCTTATAAAGTATGAATTTTTGGGGGACTTTCAAAAATAATGTCACCGTCGGCTTCTCGGAGTGCACTACCAACGTGCATTGCAATGTGATCATTTCGTATCAAACCACCCTGTCCGGACCACCTGTCTCCGGCTCCGGCAGCACCTTCAAATCGTGTCATCTCGCGCACACACCAACACGCTGGCGCACTTCGGAGCTTTTCAAACACCCGCCGAAGCACCGAAGCTTTGAGCCGCGAAGTTTGCTCGATCGCTTCGCGTTGCCTCGATCTTCCCCGAGCTACCCTCTCCTTCTCACTCTGGCGCACTCTGGAAAGCTCGACCGCGTTCGGGCCGCGAACCGCGAATTGCGCCGCCGCCGTCAGTTTGTCTTGAGACAGCAACCCGCACGCAACGCCAATCGAACCGCGCACTTGCGCAACTCCGCACGGCGCACGAAACCCCACACACGACCCAGCGACGCCAAGCGAAACCTTCACCTTAAACCCGTGCGCGGAGTGTGAACACAACGCGTGACACTAAAAGCACCACCAGGCAAAGAACGCGAGAGAGTAATCGCGCCGGTCACGCACTCCAGAAACAGATAATCGAAAGCCCCTCAAGTGACCGCGGGTGTGTGTCGTCGACAGCAACAATAAACGAGGCCGTCCTCCAGTGCGCGAGGCAGGGGAGCAGCATAGCGGCACTAATGAGCACACGACGGTGCTGTAACACTTTCGGTTGACACTGTTTGCTGTGGAAAGCGCTTTCGAACGGAGAATCGAAGATAACGACCGCAGGAAACCTGTGCCCGACCGCCGACCGATCTGCGCTGAGGGACGCCGGCGTATCATCTTCATCGACACAACCCGGGCTACCGGTAGCGCTATCTGACTGCAGACCTACTACACACAGGTGACTATCGGGCTCGATGATAACGGTGGCATTTTATCAAACCCAGCTGTGGTGGATCTCTGGGGGTGTCCGGTCCTGACTCCCGTGTCCGTGTGGTTTTAGACAAGTATTACTAGTGTTTGTACTGTTCTGGATTCAAAACATCCCTCTCAAGTGGTCACGAGCTGAAGTAGACCGTCCGACAATCTTATAGCACGTATCTTCCCGTAAGAGATACGTAAAAATCCGAGTAACCGAGCCCAAAAGAAAGGATGTGTTTTGCTTCCAAGAACTCACCGCCTTCGCCGAAGAGCTAACTGCGGTGCGACTCGATCGGTAGCCCGCTCGACCGTTTTCCCATTGTTGGAAAGTTTTCCTTTTCCGTCGGAAAGCCCGTCGACTGTATTCAAATGTGGTGGTCTACATAAACGGCCGCCGGTGAAAAGTGAAAAGTAATAACAAGCGGCCAACCTCATCGGGCCTTGTGTTTGGCTTGTGTTTTTCAATGGCACCAGCAACAGTTTGTTATCGTTCGCCCGGCGATGCTCCTCACGGTTGAGGTCATGCTGATGCGAGGAGCCACCTCACGTCCGCGCTGAGGAAAGCGCGCGTGCCGCCCGGCGCTTATGCTGCTTCCATCCGGTTCCGGATGGCACGTCACGCCACGGCGGCCGTCAGTGGGCCAACCATTGTTTTCTTTCGGTGGTTTAGTTTTTCTTCGTCTTGCGCTTCTTTTAACATAATTTCGCTTTCTTTCTTTTCTCCGACCGGGCCGGCCCGCGTAGAAGACAAAAATCAAAATGGCTTAATGTGGGGGGGGGGGGGGGGGGATGCGGGTGGCCAAAAACCTTTCGCTTCGAAATGAACATATATGCAGATACCGATTTATCTCAATCCGCAACCTGG